>NW_021769928.1:16438-17396 GCF_005508785.2 Acyrthosiphon pisum | reverse complement strand
ATGTACCATTGATCGAAATTTAATAATATTAGATCACATGACTCAAAATTATATGCCGTACCGATTCTAATTCTATTTTCATTTGTTTATATTCTGTAATCAAATTTATTCGAATTATTATTTTTATACTTTATTTACAATTTTATCTAATATTATTGTTATTGTTATTTCCTGTTCTCTCTTTACTTTTAATTTACTACTTTGTTAGATAAGCTGCTGTTTTTATTATTATTATGCGGATAATACAATATGCTGTGTTAGATTTGCTTTAGTAGTATTGTTTGTGATTTAGACATTCAGACTAATTAAAATTGAATTAATAATACATTTATGTTCGATAAATTACCTTATTGTTTAATCAAAATATTTTACAAAATTCGCGTATCCCTGTTTACTAATCATCGTGTTGAATATACATTTTGTAAGCCTTACGTCCGATTTCGGGTCGTGTGCGTACGTTATCCTATGCTTTTTCGTGCAAATGGTACTGTGAGCTTCTGTCAAATTTAAATTTCTACCATTCTTTTCAAAATATCCTATATCTTGTTCAAAAATAAGTTTTCTTACTTTGTGTTCTTTTAATAATTCAAATTGCATTGTGAAATTTTTAGTAATGTATTTATCGTAGTATGTTATATTTAGAATTTCGAATTTATCTATATTTAACCTTTTCAAAATGTTTCTGTCGGAATGTCCATTCCACAATACTACTATGTTTCATTTGCCTCCCTTCAAAATGTAACCCTCTATAAATTCAGGTGTTAAAATATTTAGTTTTGAATTCAAACTTTTATCCAGCTGCATTAGACATGTTGTTCGGGTCACCTCCCTTACAACCGGAAAGTCCGCATGATCTCCCTCTTAGCCAACAGTAATTCACGAACTTTCATTTCTCTTACTTGTTCGTGAAGTGGTAAAACTAGCGGCTTCCCTTCAAGTTTCCGATCTTACATTTGTC
>NW_021769928.1:12893-15289 GCF_005508785.2 Acyrthosiphon pisum | reverse complement strand
AAATTCCGGTTTAAGAATAATACTATGATTTTTATTTATTTCTCCGTTCATTCGTGTTTCTACTGGATGTGGTATCGGGAAGTATTCTATACAATGTAAGTTCTAATTCCGTTACTAATGGTATTTTTATTACAAAAACTATTTGATTTTCTTTATAAAACACTGCCATTTTTGTAATTTTACTTAATTTGTATATTTCGTTTGGGTTAGTTCCCATAGGTAAATTTAAATTAATCGGTAAATTTAATTTACTTTGTATTAAATGATTAGCTAATTCGCGCGGGGTCATTAAACTCGGATGTATTACTCCCGTCCTTGCGGCTTTTCTGTCGAGTCAGAAGGGCGGCAATATATTATATACCATTATAGCCATAAGGGCTTTGATTTATTTTTTATATTATATTTTTATACCTACTGTGTTGCTGTGATTTTTTATATATTTGTATCATTATTATTTAGATTTTTGTATTATACAGCAACAGCAAACTTATTACCAGAAACCGTGTTACCATTTTATTATTATTGTTTTATTGTACACACACCCACACGCATACACACATTAATACACAAATAATACACATAAATACACTACACGCATTACGTAGCTCGACAGTATTTGCCCGGCAATCCCGATCACTGCTGTTCGAGCTATTACACCACCACACACCCAGCTAGTCCTCACATATTTAAGATCTGTCCTAGGTGTTAGTGGTGAACAATTAGGTGTCCGGGGTGCGCATGTTATTATAATATGCTACCGGCCCGCACACCATCCAATATATAATTTTATTGACAGTGAGTTCTGGTGGTTGCCTGTTCGATTAGAATATGGTAGCAACACCCACTGTTTACTCACTGGCAACAATTAAAATCAACGAGGTACTTTTCTACACCTAATTAATCTATACATTTTTTTTTTTTCGTATTTTAATCACTATCACTATCAATATCCGAAAATCTAATATGTCTATAAGTGTTATTAACTATTTCTAATTCGTCCATATCAGTAAGTATATTATTCGGTATTATATCATCTAAATTAATTTCTCTTAAACTAAAATTATTTATACTTCTCAGTCTCAGTGTTCCCCGTGTAAACTTGCAATGTCCAAATTGACGCAAAATAATAGATTCTTATTCCTATAATTAAAATATTTGGTTGCTTAAATCGTAATTATTCCTATCACCTACTTTTACACATATGTTTTTATTTTTATTTATTTATTTATTTATATATTTTTTTCAAAGTCTTGTGAGGCTATTTCATGCTGGTTTCGGAACGCGTGTATCCCCGTGAATTCTAATGTTCTTACTAAATATTGGTATCTTTCCTTCCGCACTAATCTATAGTATTTTACTATATTCATCATTATTAGTAACATTATTATCACTACTACTCCCAATACTACACAAACTATATATATGTAACTCGTTTCATGTTCCTCTGAAATACACAAGTAGTATATGGGTCACTCTGGCACACTTTCATTCGAATGCAATATTTCCTAAAATATTTTTCATAGAAATTGAAATGCAATATTCCTTTAATTATTTTGCAAATCGTGAAACGCAATAATTATTAAAATATTTTTCAAAAATCTGAAATGCAAAATCCGCAAAATATTTTTTAATAGAATTGTTCTATCAAAAATAAAAATCGAAATAGCATATTTAATTGCAAAATGTATTAAAAAGAAATTGAAAAAATTAATTTAAAAATTAAAAATATAATAAATAATAAAATAATGGAAACAACTATCAATGATTTTAATAAATTACAAAAAAATGAAATGCAAAACGAAATAGAAAACTCAATATTAAATAATGAAATCTTTGTTAAGTTTTGTAAATTTGAATACTATAATACTAATAAAAATAAAAATATTAAAATTATGAAATATAATCTAAATAAAATTCCAATTAAAGGAAATATTTTAATTGTCGATCATGGACACAATATTTCTGGAAATGGAAAACCTTATGCTTCTAAAATACTAGAATCACCAACATGGCTTGAAATTTGTAAAATTGCTAATGATTTAATAAATACAACTGGTACTTATTTTTTCAAATATCTTCATGATATTTGTGTTGTTCAAGATTTAGGAAATATTAAAATATGTTGTCTTAGCATGGGAGGTACAGATACCGATCACAAAATGCTTAGAATATAATATTATAATTAATTACATTTTTAATAGAATTGTTCTATTAAAAAAATATGATATTAATAATTAAAAATTGAAATGCAATAATATTAATTTAATTTTTAATAGAATTGTTTTATTAAAAATTTTTTTATTAAAATCCAAAAATCTTTGAAAACGATTTTACACTATGATACTATGAGGGGGACTTATAAAGAATTAAATCAAAAATGTTTAATGTAAAATGAA
>NW_021769928.1:9730-11210 GCF_005508785.2 Acyrthosiphon pisum | reverse complement strand
TTTTATTTTATTTCCAAAATAATTTATATCTATATTACTCAAAGGTTCAATTTTTATATTATTTTCTTTAATCCAAAACCGTGTATAAATACCTTCAAATTTTTCAATATTATTTCTAAATGTTTTTATTTCAAATTTATTCATTTTTTTAATTTTTTTTTTAATATTTTTTTTTTTTTTTCAAGCCAGAACCTTGTGATCTAATTTTTTCCATCTCTTTATTATGTCGAATTGTTTCTTGTTCCGATTTTTTTTTATGTTTAGCATCAGTTATTGCAGTATAAACTGCACTTGCAGCTGCAGCCGAAGCACTTAAGACTTCAATCACAGCAATAGCTATTGGTAAAAATCCACCTTTTTTAATTTGACCATGTTTAAGTTCTAATCTTGATCTGGTATTATTTTTTTTAGCGTTTTTTAATTTTCTTATTTGTTCTGGCTCAAGAATATATTTATGTTTTCCACTATCAATTTGATTATTTTCAATTAGAATTGATACATCTTTATTATTTTTATGAGCTTCCAATATTTTCTTTAATTGATTTTTATTTAAATTTAGATTCATTTTATAATACAAAAAAAATAAATTAAATTAAATTCATTCCAAATCGTCTTTTAGCATTCATTACATTTGCTGTAATAATGGCTGCAGTTTTTTCACCTATAGAACTATGAGGATCATAAAATCTTTCCATTGCTTTTTGTTCTAAAATTTTATCAGCAATATGTCTTGTTTTAGTATCTTTATTATCTTTATAAAAATAATCATGTTCTCTCGCAGCTTCATCTAATTTGTTTATAGGTTTTTTATTTTTTTCTAACTTTGTTCCCGGTCCTAAATAATTATAACCAGGCCAATGTATTTGAGGTAAACTTGAACAATTCAAAAGAAAATTAACAATTCCTGAACCTGTAATAATTTTCTTTGGTAAACATGAAACATATGATGATAAATAATCTGCACCAATAATAGGTATATCAATTAATTTTTCCATTTCTCTAATACAAATATTAAGAATATCAAGTTTTTCATTATGGTAAATATTATTCCCTATACTTTCTTCAATTGATATATATTGTATACGTTTAATTATTTTTTCTTTTGATATATTTTTCACTTCCTTTGGTAAACAAGTTACATATTTTAGTAAATATTCAATACCTTCAGGAGTATCAATATGATTTTCCATAATTATTTTAAACAAATGAAGAATACCAAGTTTTTCGTTTTTAAAATTATTATTTCCATCTCTTTCCTCTGCAGAAATAAACTGTAAATTATCTATAACTTGGTTTACATTACTAATATAACGATATTCAATACGATTTTCTGTGTATTTCTTTAAACCCTTCCCTATTTGATTATCTTCAGCTAATATTTCATTATTTTCAGCTAATATTTCATTATTTTCTATCTTTTCAATAATTTCATTATCTTCATTATTTTCTTTCTTTTTACTAATTTTTTTATTATTTTTTT
>NW_021769928.1:6939-7826 GCF_005508785.2 Acyrthosiphon pisum | reverse complement strand
TAGTCGTAAGTCGGGCGATTCAAGTCGATCGTACGACACAGCCAGCCAGGTAGGCAATCCGAGGATCGCAGACGACGCCCCGGGCGTGTATGTCCGGTTCTGGAGTGTGTGTGTTGAAAATCGGAAATTCGGATTCTGAGTTTGAGTGTCTAGCTATCAGTCATCTCGGGAGAAAGTCGATTCCCGAACGGACAATCCGCCTGTGGCGGATCGGATGCAGTGGGAGTGTAAGTCACTCGTATGCAAGTAGCTAGTCAGGTAGGCAATCCGACTACGTCGGATCGCAGACCCCCCGGGCGTGTATGTCCGGTTCTCGTATGTGTTTAAATCGGAAATTCGGATTCTGAGTTTGAGTGTCTAGCTATCAGTCATCTCGGGTGAAAATCGATTCCCGAAAGGAAGCATTGGGAGTGTAGGTCGATCGTATGCAAGTAAAAAGTCACGTAGGCAATCCGACTACGTCGGATCGCAGACCCCCCGGGCGTGTATGTCCGGTTCTCGTATGTGTTTAAATCGGAAATTCGGATTCTGAGTGTGAGTGTCTAGCTATCAGTCATCTCGGGTGAAAGTCGATTCCCGAACGGATAATTCGTCTGCGGCGGATCGGATGCAGTGGGAGTGTAAGTCGCTCGTATGCAAGTAGCTAGTCAGGTAGGCAATCCGACTACGTCGGATCGCAGACCATGCACCGGGCGTGTATGTCCGGTTCTTGAGTGTGTATGTTAAAATCGGAAATTCGGATTCTGAGTTTGAGTGTCTAGCTATCAGTCATCTCGGGTGAAAGACGATTCCCGGACCGACAATCCGCCTACAGCGAAAAGTGCTCGAAACGGCCGTTCAAATCTGAAAAAGCATACAGGAGGTAACAAAATTGTACATTTTGATAA
>NW_021769928.1:5951-6889 GCF_005508785.2 Acyrthosiphon pisum | reverse complement strand
AAAAAATAATCAGTCTAACGTGATATATATATATATATATTATATTATTATTATTATTATAATATATACAACACTGTATAGGTACTATAATATATAAATATATAAATATATAATACTTCGTAAGTATTATATGTTTAAAAAATAATTATTATTTATGTTTTTTAAATTTAATTCTTTCTAGTCGTTTAAAATTCTTAACATAACCATCATCACTATCATTGTCGCTGTCAGTGTTATTGTATTCATTAATCATATTTATGATATGTAATATTTTATGTTGTTGTTCAACCAACTTTAAAAGTAATTCCAATTTTTTATTTACCATTTCTATTATTTATTATAATAGAAATATATTTTTTTAACATCGAATTATTAAAACATACATATGAGTACATCAACAACTCGTTAACATAACAACGACTCGTTAACGTAAAAAAACGTTAACATAAAAAAACGTTAACGTAAAAAAAAACGTTAACGTAAACGCTAACGTTAACGTAAAAAAACAACTCGTTAACGTAAAAAAACGACTCGTTAACGTAAAAAAACGTTAACATAAAAAAACGTTAACGTAAAAAAAACGTTAACGTAAACGCTAACGTTAACGTAAAAAAACAACTCGTTAACGTAAAAAAACGACTCGTTAACTCGTTAAGTCGTTAACTCGTTATTTTTTAATAGAAATATTTCTATTAAAAAAATTATGATATTTAAATAAATTTTTTATAATTTTCAATAAATTCTAAACATAAATGACCACATATAGGTGGGTCATTATAGTATTGAAATTGGGAAACAGTACAAAAAAGATTATCTTTACCCAAATATTTTAAAAGTTCTTTTGGTGGCTCACCAACTATATGACCAAATGGGTCAAAATATATTTTAAATGTATTGTTTATTTTTTTCCATGCAACCCAATGAGAACCATTTTGAGT
>NW_021769928.1:5076-5901 GCF_005508785.2 Acyrthosiphon pisum | reverse complement strand
AAGCTTTTTTATCCAACAAATAAAATTTTATTGACATTTTTAGAAAAAAAACTAAAAAAAAATGGAAAATAAAAATGTCCGTAAAGAGCTCAAAATACATCAAAATATTTTGAAAATGTTATGGTGTATAGAAGATGCTAAGATAAACATTCAGTCAAAATTTCATGTATCTACGGTAATTTTTTTTAAAGTTACACCAAAAACCAAATTCAATTTTGTGAAAAATCGATTTTGCGTAAAAATTCCCGTTTTTCCTTAATTTTTCTTTTGTTTTTCCCGGCGCTTTTGAAAACCACTGGGAAATTTAAATTTTGACCTCCCCAATGCACCAACGATATTCACTTTCTGATCGAATAAGATACTGAAGTTGAAAATCGTAGCATTATTTCGACTACTTATCGTGTACACAGACACAAAAAAAATAAAAAAACACACATCATTGTAAAATCAATACATTCATCGTTCCACTCAGAATCTAAAATAATAAAATAATAATAATAAGTTGGTTTTGTATACCATATTATTATATTATCATGGTTGTGTCTGATGTTCGGAAATGGGAATTTTCTAATGTATTCTTTCAACGCCGAGCATGCCATCAAGTTATCGTTATTGTAATTACCATTACTATGTATAACCAATGCTATTACTGATAATTATAGTTAATTCCCTTTATAGCAATTCTCAGTCCGAGCCCACGTCATGTGCCGTGTGCGGGGAAAATTCTAAGATGACTCATTACGGGGTACCCTCGTGTCAGGATGAAAAGCGCCTGAAACGCGAGTAAAGTATATAAAATTTTTTTTTAGTCTGTGCATTACTATT
>NW_021769928.1:4881-5026 GCF_005508785.2 Acyrthosiphon pisum | reverse complement strand
ATGCCTTGGAAGTTGTAGGAGCTAAAAAGGAGATTTATGCATAGGAAATTTCAAATATGCAAAAAACCTATACTGTGGCCCATAAGAGAAATTATGTACAAACTATGATAAAAATGATAGGTTTTTAAAACCTAAATTCGGTATG
>NW_021769928.1:3425-4781 GCF_005508785.2 Acyrthosiphon pisum | reverse complement strand
TATTTATCGTAGTATGTTATATTTAGAATTTCGAATTTATCTATATTTAACCTTTTCAAAATGTTTCTGTCGGAATGTCCATTCCACAATACTACTATGTTTCATTTGCCTCCCTTCAAAATGTAACCCTCTATAAATTCAGGTGTTAAAATATTTAGTTTTGAATTCAAACTTTTATCCAGCTGCATTAGACATGTTGTTCGGGTCACCTCCTTACAACCGAAAGTCCGCATGATCTCCCTCTTAGCCAACAGTAATTCACGAACTTTCATTTCTCTTACTTGTTCGTGAAGTGGTAAAACTAGCGGCTTCCCTTCAAGTTTCCGAATCTTACATTTGTCCAGACTGCTAGATATGGCTCCCGATATCGGGACCATACTTGTTTTGTTCATCATGGATTTCGAGTTTTGATTTCCCTTGCAATCAAAAACATGTTAATACATCTAAATCAAATTAATACTATTCTTATTCGTTCTATACATAATTATTCCGTTAATAAAATTTTTTTTTTTCTTTTATAATAATATTAAATGAATTTTTTATTCTTAACTTAATTAAATGTTGATTATTTATTTTTAATTATATATTATTTCTATTCTTATTATATTTTATTATATTTATGTTTTATTGTATTTTAAGTTTTTCATAATATATTTTATTATTATATATTTTACAATTTATTTTATTGGGGATGGTACATCTCCCCCCTCTAGTTCTACTTCGACTACTTTATTCATATTTGGTTTCTTTTTAGCATTTCCTGCGTAGAATCTACTTTTACGAATGGGTACCATTTCATATTGTGGTTGCCTCCACGTAGTTAGTTTGCATTTGTATGTTATATATATAAAAATTATAAACATTATTGAGAATACTATTAATCCCAATGTTAAATATAATAAATAATTACTCGTATCGTTTACAGTTTTCTGTCCCGCATGCTTTATTATTTCGTTGGTATCTATTTCGTTTTGAATATAATCCAGCGAATGTGCTACCTCATGAATTTTTTCATGTGCGTCTTGTTTAATTATTAATTTAGGTAGATTTACATCCTTTATTTTATTAGGTATCGTATATTTTATGTTTCCCGATCCTATTTCAGGTATGAAATTTACGTAATATATAGATTTTATATCCTATGTGTGACTTAGTATTATATCGTTACCATATGCCCTACATTCCGGATTTATCGTAATTAAACCTTGATTCTTTATTTTTTGTATATACGGTTCGGTATTGTCTCTACATGTGATTGTAAGTGTTTCCCCTTTTGTCGTATATATCCCAGTATTTGCATATTTTAATTTATAGAAAATATCTTTCGTAAGTACTAATACTCCTGCTTCACATGTT
>NW_021769928.1:0-1456 GCF_005508785.2 Acyrthosiphon pisum | reverse complement strand
CAATGATTTTAATAAATTACAAAAAAATGAAATGCAAACGAAATAGAAACTCAATATAAATAATGAAATCTTGTAAAGTTTGTAAATTTGAATACTATAATACTAATAAAAATAAAAATATTAAAATTATGAAATATAATCTAAATAAAATTCCAATTAAAGGAAATATTTTAATTGTCGATCATGGACACAATATTTCTGGAAATGGAAAACCTTATGCTTCTAAAATACTAGAATCACCAACATGGCTTGAAATTTGTAAAATTGCTAATGATTTAATAAATACAACTGGTACTTATTTTTTCAAATATCTTCATGATATTTGTGTTGTTCAAGATTTAGGAAATATTAAAATATGTTGTCTTAGCATGGGAGGTACAGATTCCGATCACAAAATGCTTAGAATATAATATTATAATTAATTACATTTTTAATAGAATTGTTCTATTAAAAAAATATGATATTAATAATTAAAAATTGAAATGCAATAATATTAATTTAATTTTTAATAGAATTGTTTTATTAAAAATTTTTTTATTAAAATCCAAAAATCTTTGAAAACGATTTTACACTATGATACTATGAGGGGGACTTATAAAGAATTAAAATCAAAAATGTTTAATGTAAAAATGAAGATTCTAACATAAATAGCAACGGAGTTATACTTTTTTTTTTTTTTTTTTATTTTTTTATATTTGTTCATTGTAACGACCTCAAGGTCTTTGACAATGCTTATCACAGGTGGGTAGTAGGGAGATCATGTGATCTATTTATCTATGTATATATCACTATATGCATGATACTACCCCCCTTCTCCAAGAGGAGACATGTGCGGTCTTCACTCCCAGTGGAGTGGGACCTAGTTGGAAACCGGATGACGCAATCGGACGACAGCACGGGAAAATGGTGACTGCGTAGAATCACACACATTTTTTTTGCACTTTGCTATGAATCGAACCGATGACTGTGTGAGTCGTAATCAACTGCGTGACCACTGCGCCACTCCGGCCCCTAAAGGGTTATACTTAAATAAAAAATATGAAGCGGGGGGTAAACTTTTAATATGTAGTGTAGATAAGTATATAAAACATATATGTGTTGATCCGACTTGATAATATCAAATATTAAATGAAATATAGGACTTATACGATCGCGTTATTTTTTTATATTTTTAATAGAAATATGGAAAAAAATGCAAAAAATCTACAAAATCATTCCCAGCTTTGCAGATACCCGTTAGGAAAAAAGGAGGCCGGAACTCTTTTACAGATATCTGCAAAGCTATCGTGGGACAGTGAAATTACCCAAGTGCTTTATTCAACAGGTCAACGACAGTTTTTCAGTAGATTGCATAGGTGTGTGCACCCACCTATACAATCTACCGTAAACATCTTCAAAGCCTGATGAAATTAGTAGGTGAATATGGGCGCCACACATTCTCCCACCAGTTTCAATC
>NW_021769927.1:23515-24678 GCF_005508785.2 Acyrthosiphon pisum | reverse complement strand
ATTTTTGTTCATATAGAAAAACAAGCGTCACGTTGAAAACACGACAATTTAATTTTGGGCGTTAGAAACGTGTAACATAATTTAAACAAATTATTATTAGTATAATGTACTAAATATAATTATTATTAATACTGTGAATAACCGTGTGTATGTCTGCTGTACTGAAATGTTATACAAAAAATTACAAAAAAAGGCAATGTGCGGTGGCTCACACAGTCAAACGTATATATTGACAGTTTTTTTAAGTAACAAAAAAAAAAGGGGGAAAGTTGGTAACCACTGAGTACCGATTTGCTGTACAGTTTTAGGTATTGAGTTTACATCGTCATTGAGTCAGTCGCTATGACTGCACAATTCTATCATATAATATTATTTACGTCATAATATTTGCGGTGCCGCAGTGGCAAGAAAACCAGACGACGTGTGCACAGAACTAAGCTGTAAATGCTGACGAAATTGATTCAATATTACTATTTACGTGAAAAAAAAACGAATCCAAGCGACGGTGAGAATAGCGAGGACGGTATAACCGTGATAATATTAAAACTATACGTAGGTTTTTTTTGATATTTTTGGTGTTAATAATACAAAAAACAAAAATTACTTGAAAGACACATTCACTCTTTATGTGATTTACATACTATTACTAATTAAAAAATATAGATTAACTTTTTTTAAACTGAGTTAAGTTGATATTTTTTTCTATATTAAGTTTAAGCTTATCGAGTTAAATTTATAATTTGTTAACTGTTAACTTTCAACTCATCGATCTTGTGTCCTCTTAACTTAACTTTAGTTAATTATTTCCATCAACTTGCCCACCTTTGCCGTTCCGTCCCTTCCTTAATTGGTACTTGACAGTAGATTTTTGAAAAGAATTACAATTGAGGTGGCAACTAAAACATAAAATATCATTTTTAAACTTTATATAATGAATTGCCCAACATTTGGTAAAGTGGCACCGGGTCTAAATTCAATTGAAATAGAGTTCATCGCTGCGTTTTAAAAATCAGTTGTACCTATATCTAATATAAACAAACATTAAACGATATAATATACGAGTGACAATAAAGATAAACGTCATATTATCGGGATCGTCCAATGTTACATATTTATATATTGGTGAAATACAAAAAAAAAAAAAAAAAATTGAATGATTCATT
>NW_021769927.1:3966-23415 GCF_005508785.2 Acyrthosiphon pisum | reverse complement strand
ATGATCGCATATGAAAAATGTTCTTACCTAATTAATATGGAGATCGTTTAGCGTTGTTAATTTTTTCAAAACAAACCAGATTATCCAAACGAAAAAGCTCCCTCATTGATAAGTTGATGTCTAAGGTAAAAAAAAATAATGACGACATTAATGAGTCAAAACCGAAACTCCAAATAAAAGGCAGGTGCATTATTAATTTAACATGACAAGTTTTTATAGTGAATTTAAAAAAAAAATTATGTTTTTATTTGTTTAATATAGCCTAGTCTTCAAAAATAGATCACTAGCGAGATATGTTGAAATTGGATGGCTTAATTTTGATATGTCGCCGTATAAACAGGTATTATTATAATAAAGGGAAATTCATGGTTATGTTTTCAAGTAATTTTTGTTTTTTGTGTTATTTACACCAAAAATATCAAAAAAAATTTTAGTACAATTTTCATAGATAATCGATATAAAAAATAAATAAATAGTGATTCTATATGCTGGTATAAAACAATTTTGGGGGGTCCAGACCCCATGGACCCCCCCTAGATACCTCCTTGTACACCTAGGTAGCTGTAAAAAAATCTGATAATTCAACAGATTTGTAAGAAAGCACCGATTGTAATAATTCAATAGTATCATAGATGCACGTCATTGCTATATGTTGCATGTGTGTTAGATAAAAACATAAAATATCCACTTCCAATTTTTTTAAATCCATTATGCATCTTAAAAATTCCAACGATTTGCGATTAAGAGCTCTAGTGCCGGGCCTGTTATTCCAGCCCTGTCTTACCAAAAGTACAAAAATTTGATCAGCCCATATAAATGTAGGGTAAGGCAAATGCCCCTCCCCCTCTGCCCCAAATGAAGCCATTGTTCTCAATATGTGCTTACTACCTTGTTTTAAGTATAAATTATATTTCTAGGTGAGAACTATTAATCGTGGTGTTACAAGAAAAGTACTAGTACAAAAAACATTTTACAAGTCAGATTTGATTGATGTGGCTAAAGAATTATTTTTTCCTGATGGAAGATCATCTAAAGGAATGATTGGTGAATTTTCAATAAATTTATTTCACTTCCAGAAAAATTATTTACCTGATGACATGTCAGTAGGTGAATTATATGATAAAACAGGTAGTTAATATTAAAATAGTTGTTCGATAAATAATAATTTTTATTTGTTTATTTTATCGTGAAATGTGTTTATTATTTGTATATTATTCAACTTTTTATTTAAATAGGTTTTTTACTATGACCTAATATATTTTATATTCAAATATAATATTTGTATTTTTTATATTATTTAGGTTTGAATTCATTAAGATTTTATTTGGCAACAAAGCAGACAAATTCAACTATTTGGTTCCCTGTTGGTAAAAAAAAAAAAAAACATACTGATACTTCTAGTATAGTTCAATTTTAATTTTTAATTCTAATTTCAACTCGTTAGATTTTTTTCTATATTTTGTAGGAAAAACTTTTTCATTTTTTTGTTTTATCAGCACTTTTAAGACATTAAAATGCTAGTTAATTTTGAGGAATTAAGTAAAGTAATTTGAAACCGTAATACGTAAACTATCCAAAACGTCCAAAATCTGTTTCCTACAAATCACAGAAAAGAGGCTGACGAATTCAAATATTTTTTTTCAAAATTGAAATTTAATCATTAGAAGTATGTTAATTTTTCGCCAGCATATTATTCATTGTCGCGAGTGAAGAAAAACATTTTTTGAGAGTGCTTTCGTTGACTTGTGCACACGCGTACGTGTGCTATGGAACATGGTCGTGGCCGTTCGCCTGCAGCCGGTAGATATGAAATCTATTGTTATCGAATTCGAATTTTTTCGATATAATAATTGTATATTTTACACATACATATAGAACCGCACTCACACTAATAATCATTTACGACTAACACAAAGATTACAGGCGGCGAAGACAAGATTATAACTTGCCTAAATTGTTCCCCTTAAATAATAGCCACTAAGAGGCAGTTACGGATCCAGAGCAACAATTTGTTTACATCACAAATACAATTATAATAAAATAATATACTTTATTCTTAATTTAAAAATGTCATAATAGTAGGTATCGGTAATCAATGTGATATATAAAGCGGCAGTGTGAAAAAAAGTTTATCTGTTATTTAATATATAATAATTATATTTATAAAAAATATGCCTAGATCCGTCCCTGCTAAGAGGCGCCTTATCATATCATATTTTTACTTTTATAGTTTTATTAGAGTCCCACCAAAAGTTATTGGGTAATATAAATTATAAATATCTTAATATAA
Organism: Acyrthosiphon pisum; assembly: GCF_005508785.2. Classification (NCBI taxonomy): domain Eukaryota; kingdom Metazoa; phylum Arthropoda; class Insecta; order Hemiptera; family Aphididae; genus Acyrthosiphon; species Acyrthosiphon pisum. Next base: position 21,125 of record NW_021769927.1, on the reverse strand, counting down.
AATAGATCATTACGATCGAAAAAACACGTTCGGTGGTCCGGTATAAATCAGATATCAGCTATTGAAGTAAAGTAGGACAACATTATATGATCAAAGGCCCCACAAAAATTGGCGTAGTTTTCAAGATACATACAAACTTAGGTTTTTATTTTTTGGAATTGGATGATAACGAAATATTTAATATAGATTTATTTATAAAACAAACATATATTTAGTAGACCGCAATTATTATTATACGAAATACCTCCTCTCTCACGACACCCCAAATGATTGATTTATGATATTATTTATATTTATATATTATATTATAATATATATGTATGTGATGTGCATTTCTTATGGAATTTTCTTTATACATGAGCGTCACGGTTCTTTGCTTATTTGTTAATATTTTTTAATATTTTTGTAGTGTGCAGTGTAACGATATATTATTATCTTGTCAGTAAATTATAATATGTGTTACTTTTTACGCCAAATAATTCATATAGATATTAATTATTATACCTACTTATTATTATTATTATTATTATTATTACGAGTTATGAGATATGACAAATTACATAAAGCATTATACGAGTAGGCGCTTGTACATTTGTGGCAACTAAATTTCGAAGCATGTACCTAATGAATCATTCAATTTTTTTTTTTTTTTTTGTTATTTTCACCAATATATAAATATGTAACATTGGACGATTCCGATAATATGACGTTTATCTTTATCTCTATCACTCGTATATTATATCGTTTAATGTTTGTTTATATTAGATATAGGTACAACTGATTTTTAAAACGCAGCGATGAACTCTATTTCAATTGAATTTAGACCCGGTGCCACTTTACCAAATGTTGGGCAATTCATTATATAAAGTTTAAAAATGATATTTTATGTTTTAGTTGCCACCTCAATTGTAATTCTTTTCAAAAATCTACTGTCAAGTACCAATTAAGGAAGGGACGGAACGGCAAAGGTGGGAAAGTTGATGGAAATAATTAACTAAAGTTAAGTTAAGAGGACACAAGATCGATATGAGTTGAAAGTTAACTGTTAACAAATTATAAATTTAACTCGATAAGCTTAAACTTAATATAGAAAAAAATATCAACTTAACTCAGTTTAAAAAAAGTTAATCTATACTTTTTAATTAGTAATAGTATGTAAATCACATAAAGAGTGAATGTGTCTTTCTAATTTCTAATTCATTAATCATACAAAAACAATTTTATTGAAATTTTATTAACATTTTCATTACTATTAATTTAGACGATATTTAAACGTTTGGTATTATAATTTTCACCTTTATTTGTGAACTATGAATAATCCTAAAAAATGTTTTCTTAATTATTTTCAGAATTACAATGAAAAAAACTAAGAATTGCGCGTATTTTGATTGGCTGTAACTTGCTCAATTTTGGACTTAGAAAAATGGATCAACTACCAAATTCCATTAAAAAATTAGGCAAAAAAAACTAGTAGTTAAAATAGGGTTGTAATTTAAGAAAAAAAAGTTGTATTGCACATGCGCAAGTCTAATTAAGTTAAAAAAATTCATAGGCCATCAAAAAGTGTATTTTTATGTCATAACAACCAAATAGAAAACAGAATTCAAATTACATTGCCCTACTCAAAGACATTGAGTGTTCTCAATTAGCGATTACAATCTGTATATATATATATATATATATATATTATATATATATATATATATATATATATATATATAGGTAACGGAATTACGCTTCAAATCAGTATATCTACCTATATACCTATAATAATAATATCTTACGCCACTAAGTAAATGTAGCACTTGCACCACCAGAAAATCATAAAGATAGGTACATATAGTTTTTATTTTCAAAAGTATATCTATGTTTGTTTCTTAAATTAGAATAAAATCATAAACATTTTGAAACTACTCGAGTTAGAAATACATAAACAATTTTCTGTTTATATAATTATATCTAAGAAAAAAAATAATATATACCATATTTATAAGATTATATACAATTTTTGACGTTTTAATTATTAAATAAGAATATTTAAAATAAATAAAATTTATAAAAAAGCGGGTAAGTGGATGTGGCTCTGTTGTACAGAAGGTTACAAGTGTATAATGGATTATATTAAACTCGAATTCAATGATTTAATAATATCATAGTATAAGAAAAACGATTCTGAGCGGAGACGGTTTGTCAGTCTGAATATTTTATATTGTTATTATTTATTATAGCCTATTATTAATACAATTAATAACTATAAATATTGAAATATTATAATTTTTTATTCGTGTCTATGGTGATAAACAAAGCGTTAGAAATTAAAATCCCATTTTTAGCGGTTTTTCGTAATTTGTCGGCGGTTTTTCCCGTAGCATTAAATAACTATTGAGAAAATCAAAAAATGACCTCCTAAAGTACTATCTCGATCCAATTTGATAAAAGATAAGGTAGGTACTATTATATTGAAATCAAAGCACTCCTTTTGGTAGAAATTTTGTACACCTACAGGATAAAAAAAAAATAAATTAACACCATTGTAAAACCACTAGCTCCATCGCTCCGCTCAGAGTCTAATACAGTTACGTTATACGTTTTAGTACATACCTATAAAATGTTTGTTGAAATATTTGTTTACACAATCATATACTTGTGCAAATGAAACTAATAATATAAACCCACCTTATAAAGGGTCTTTATGCCCAATATACACCAATACCTACTGTATGGTGGTGATGATCTAAGATAAATAAAAATGTATAATATATTTAAGGAGTGCAATGCTTTCTACTAAAACAAGACATTGAGGGTGTTTTTGTTGTACTTCAGTGTATTTGTTTTTTTTTATTATGACGACTTTAATGTGTGCCCACTGTTATTTTTTAAATGTTCATAATTTTGCTATATCACCTGATTTTGTGTATTCGGCATAACCAAATAAGAAATATTTTTAATGTTAGGTATATAGAGACAAAACCGTTTTCTGTTAAATGTGATTTAATAAAATAAAAAGATTGAGTGGGTTTAAAAACAAATTTTACTCCCATATTGAGTAACTTATTAAAATGAACTATCCTTGGCATACCCTAAACACATCCTTCTCTTCCACCTTTGCGTAATTTGATCTAATTTGATTCTTTCTAATTTGTATAGTATATATATATTTTTTTTGTTTAGATAATCACAATAGCGTCCAATCAATACAAGTTTATTTAATTGAAAAATTGTATTTCAGATTGATATAGCTGTTCTAAAAACAATGTCCACCGATGATCGCATATGAAAAATGTTCTTACCTAATTAATATGGAGATCGTTTAGCGTTGTTAATTTTTTCAAAACAAACCAGATTATCCAAACGAAAAAGCTCCCTCATTGATAAGTTGATGTCTAAGGTAAAAAAAAATAATGACGACATTAATGAGTCAAAACCGAAACTCCAAATAAAAGGCAGGTGCATTATTAATTTAACATGACAAGTTTTTATAGTGAATTTAAAAAAAAAAATTATGTTTTTATTTGTTTAATATAGCCTAGTCTTCAAAAATAGATCACTAGCGAGATATGTTGAAATTGGATGGCTTAATTTTGATATGTCGCCGTATAAACAGGTATTATTATAATAATGGGAAATTCATGGTTATGTTTTCAAGTAATTTTTGTTTTTTGTATTATTTACACCAAAAATATCAAAAAAAATTTTAGTACAATTTTCATAGATAATTGATATAAAAAATAAATAAATAGTGATTCTATATGCTGGTATAAAACAATTTTGGGGGGTCCAGACCCCATGGACCCCCCCTAGATACCTCCTTGTACACCTAGGTAGCTGTAAAAAAATCTGATAATTCAACAGATTTGTAAGAAAGCACCGATTGTAATAATTCAATAGTATCATAGATGCACGTCATTGCTATATGTTGCATGTGTGTTAGATAAAAACATAAAATATCCACTTCCAATTTTTTTAAATCCATTATGCATCTTAAAAATTCCAACGATTTGCGATTAAGAGCTCTAGTGCCGGGCCTGTTATTCCAGCCCTGTCCTACCAAAAGTACAAAAATTTGATCAGCCCATATAAATGTAGGGTAAGGCAAATGCCCCTCCCCCTCTGCCCCAAATGAAGCCATTGTTCTCAATATGTGCTTACTACCTTGTTTTAAGTATAAATTATATTTCTAGGTGAGAACTATTAATCGTGGTGTTACAAGAAAAGTACGAGTACAAAACACATTTTACAAGTCAGATTTGATTGATGTGGCTAAAGAATTATTTTTTCCTGATGGAAGATCATCTAAAGGAATGATTGGTGAATTTTCAATAAATTTATTTGACTTCCAGAAAAATTATTTACCTGATGACATGTCAGTAGGTGAATTATATGATAAAACAGGTAGTTAATATTAAAATAGTTGTTCGATAAATAATAATTTTTATTTGTTTATTTTATCGTGAAATGTGTTTATTATTTGTATATTATTCAACTTTTTATTTAAATAGGTTTTTTACTATGACCTAATATATTTTATATTCAAATATAATATTTGTATTTTTTTATATTATTTAGGTTTGAATTCATTAAGATTTTATTTGGCAACAAAGCAGACAAATTCAACTATTTGGTTCCCTGTTGGTAAAAAAAAAAAAAAAAAAACATACTGATACTTCTAGTATAGTTCAATTTTAATTTTTAATTCTAATTTCAACTCGTTAGATTTTTTTCTATATTTTGTAGGAAAAACTTTTTCATTTTTTTGTTTTATTAGCACTTTTAAGACATTAAAATGCTAGTTAATTTTGAGGAATTAAGTAAAGTAATTTGAAACCGTAATACGTAAACTATCCAAAACGTCCAAAATCTGTTTCCTACAAATCACAGAAAAGAGGCTGACGAATTCAAATATTTTTTTTCAAAATTGAAATTTAATCATTAGAAGTATGTTAATTTTTCGCCAGCATATTATTCATTGTCGCGAGTGAAGAAAAACATTTTTTGAGAGTGCTTTCGTTGACTTGTGCACACGCGTACGTGTGCTATGGAACATGGTCGTGGCCGTTCGCCTGCAGCCGGTAGATATGAAATCTATTGTTATCGAATTCGAATTTTTTCGATATAATAATTGTATATTTTACACATACATATAGAACCGCACTCACACTAATAATCATTTACGACTAACACAAAGATTACAGGCGGCGAAGACAAGATTATAACTTGCCTAAATTGTTCCCCTTAAATAATAGCCACTAAGAGGCAGGTACGGATCCAGAGCAACAATTTGTTTACATCACAAATACAATTATAATAAAATAATATACTTTATTCTTAATTTAAAAATGTCATAATAGTAGGTATCGGTAATCAATGTGATATATAAAGCGGCAGTGTGAAAAAAAGTTTATCTGTTATTTAATATATAATAATTATATTTATAAAAAATATGCCTAGATCCGTCCCTGCTAAGAGGCGCCTTATCATATCATATTTTTACTTTTATAGTTTTATTAGAGTCCCACCAAAAGTTATTGGGTAATATAAATTATAAATATCTTAATATAAAATAGATCACTACGATCGAAAAAACACGTTCGGTGGTCCGGTATAAATCAGATATCAGCTATTGAAGTAAAGTAGGACAACATTATATGATCAAAGGCCCCACAAAAATTGGCGTAGTTTTCAATATACATACAAACTTAGGTTTTTATTTTTTGGAATTGGATGATAACGAAATATTTAATATAGATTTATTTATAAAACAAACGTATATTTAGTAGACCGCAATTATTATTATACGAAATACCTCCTCTCTCACGACACCCCAAATGATTGATTTATGATATTATTTATATTTATATATTATATTATAATATATATGTATGTGATGTGCATTTCTTATGGAATTTTCTTTATACATGAGCGTCACGGTTCTTTGCTTATTTGTTAATATTTTTTAATATTTTTGTAGTGTGCAGTGTAACGATATATTATTATCTTGTCAGTAAATTATAATATGTGTTACTTTTTACGCCAAATAATTCATATAGATATTAATTATTATACCTACTTATTATTATTATTATTATTATTACGAGTTATGAGATATGACAAATTACATAAAGCATTATACGAGTAGGCGCTTGTACATTTGTGGCAACTAAATTTCGAAGCATGTACCTAATGAATCATTCAATTTTTTTTTTTTTTTTTTGTTATTTTCACCAATATATAAATTTGTAACATTGGACGATTCCGATAATATGACGTTTATCTTTATTGTCACTCGTATATTATATCGTTTAATGTTTGTTTATATTAGATATAGGTACTTACAACTGATTTTTAAAACGCAGCGATGAACTCTATTTCAATTGAATTTAGACCCGGTGCCACTTTACCAAATGTTGGGCAATTCATTATATAAAGTTTAAAAATGATATTTTATGTTTTAGTTGCCACCTCAATTGTAATTCTTTTCAAAAATCTACTGTCAAGTACCAATTAAGGAAGGGACGGAACGGCAAAGGTGGGCAAGTTGATGGAAATAATTAACTAAAGTGAAGTTAAGAGGACACAAGATCGATGAGTTGAAAGTTAACAGTTAACAAATTATAAATTTAACTCGATAAGCTTAAACTTAATATAGAAAAAAATATCAACTTAACACAGTTTAAAAAAAGTTAATCTATACTTTTTAATTAGTAATAGTATGTAAATCACATAAAGAGTGAATGTGTCTTTCTAATTTCTAATTCATTAATCATACAAAAACAATTTTATTGAACTTTTATTAACATTTTCATTACTATTAATTTAGACGATATTTAAACGTTTGGTATTATTATTTTCACCTTTATTTGTGAACTATGAATAATCCTAAAAAATGTTTTCTTAATTATTTTCAGAATTACAATGAAAAAAACTAAAAATTGCGCGTATTTTGATTGGCTGTAACTTGCTCAATTTTGGACTTAGAAAAATGGATCAACTACCAAATTCCATTAAAAAATTAGGCAAAAAAAACTAGTAGTTAAAATAGGGTTGTAATTTAAGAAAAAAAAGTTGTATTGCACATGCGCAAGTCTAATTAAGTTAAAAAAATTCATAGGCCATCAAAAAGTGTATTTTTATGTCATAACAACCAAATAGAAAACAGAATTCAAATTACATTGCCCTACTCAAAGACATTGAGTGTTCTCAATTAGCGATTACACACTGTATATATATATAGGTAACGGAATTACGCTTCAAATCAGTATACCTACCTATATACCTATAATAATAATATCTTACGCCACTATGTAAATGTAGCACTTGCACCACCAGAAAATCATAAAGATAGGTACATATAGTTTTTATTTTCAAAAGTATATCTATGTTTGTTTCTTAAATTAGAATAAAATCATAAACATATTGAAACTACTCGAGTTAAAAATACATAAACAATTTTCTGTTTATATAATTATATCTAAGAAAAAAAATAATATATACCATATTTATAAGATTATATAAAATTTTTGACGTTTTAATTATTAAATAAGAATATTTAAAATAAATAAAATTTATAAAAAAGCGGGTAAGTGGATGTGGCTCTGTTGTACAGAAGGTTACAAGTGTATAATGGATTATATTAAACTCGAATTCAATGATTTAATAATATCATAGTATAAGAAAAACGATTCTGAGCGGAGACGGTTTGTCAGTCTGAATATTTTATATTGTTATTATTTATTATAGCCTATTATTAATACAATTAATAACTATTAATATTGAAATATTATAATTTTTTATTCGTGTCTATGGTGATAAACAAAGCGTTAGAAATTAAAATCCCATTTTTAGCGGTTTTTCGTAATTTGTCGGCGGTTTTTCCCGTAGCATTAAATAATTATTGAGAAAATCAAAAAATGACCTCCTAAAGTACTACCTCGATCCAATTTGATAAAAGATAAGGTAGGTACTATTATATTGAAATCAAAGCACTCCTTTTGGTAGAAATTTTGTACACCTACAGGATAAAAAAAAAATAAATTAACACCATTGTAAAACCACTAGCTCCATCGCTCCGCTCAGAGTCTAATACAGTTACGTTATACGTTTTAGTACATACCTATAAAATGTTTGTTGAAATATTTGTTTACACAATCATATACTTGTGCAAATGAAACTAATAATATAAACCCACCTTATAAAGGGTCTTTATGCCCAATATACACTAATACCTACTGTATGGTGGTGATGATCTAAGATAAATAAAAATGTATAATATATTTAAGGAGTGCAATGCTTTCTACTAAAACAAGACATTGAGGGTGTTTTTGTTGTACTTCAGTGTATTTGTTTTTTTTTATTATGACGACTTTAATGTGTGCCCACTGTTATTTTTTAAATGTTCATAATTTTGCTATATCACCTGATTTTGTGTATTCGGCATAACCTAATAAGAAATATTTTTAATGTTAGGTATATAGACAAAACCGTTTTCTGTTAAATGTGATTTAATAAAATAAAAAGATTGAGTGGGTTTAAAAACAAATTTTACTCCCATATTGAGTAACTTATTAAAATGAACTATCCTTGGCATACCCTAAACACATCCTTCTCTTCCACCTTTGCGTAATTTGATCTAATTTGATTCTTTCTAATTTGTATAGTATATATATTTTTTTTGTTTAGATAATCACAATAGCGTCCAATCAATACAAGTTTATTTAATTGAAAAATTGTATTTCAGATTGATATAGCTGTTCTAAAAACAATGTCCACCGATGATCGCATATGAAAAATGTTCTTACCTAATTAATATGGAGATCGTTTAGCGTTGTTAATTTTTTCAAAACAAACCAGATTATCCAAACGAAAAAGCTCCCTCATTGATAAGTTGATGTCTAAGGTAAAAAAAAATAATGACGACATTAATGAGTCAAAACCGAAACTCCAAATAAAAGGCAGGTGCATTATTAATTTAACATGACAAGTTTTTATAGTGAATTTAAAAAAAAAATTATGTTTTTATTTGTTTAATATAGCCTAGTCTTCAAAAATAGATCACTAGCGAGATATGTTGAAATTGGATGGCTTAATTTTGATATGTCGCCGTATAAACAGGTATTATTATAATAAAGGGAAATTCATGGTTATGTTTTCAAGTAATTTTTGTTTTTTGTATTATTCACACCAATAATATCAAAAAAAATTTTAGTACAATTTTCATAGATAATCGATATAAAAAATAAATAAATAGTGATTCTATATGCTGGTATAAAACAATTTTGGGGGGTCCAGACCCCATGGACCCCCCCTAGATACCTCCTTGTACACCTAGGTAGCTGTAAAAAAATCTGATAATTCAACAGATTTGTAAGAAAGCACCGATTGTAATAATTCAATAGTATCATAGATGCACGTCATTGCTATATGTTGCATGTGTGTTAGATAAAAACATAAAATATCCACTTCCAATTTTTTTAAATCCATTATGCATCTTAAAAATTCCAACGATTTGCGATTAAGAGCTCTAGTGCCGGGCCTGTTATTCCAGCCCTGTCTTACCAAAAGTACAAAAATTTGATCAGCCCATATAAATGTAGGGTAAGGCAAATGCCCCTCCCCCTCTGCCCCAAATGAAGCCATTGTTCTCAATATGTGCTTACTACCTTGTTTTAAGTATAAATTATATTTCTAGGTGAGAACTATTAATCGTGGTGTTACAAGAAAAGTACGAGTACAAAACACATTTTACAAGTCAGATTTGATTGATGTGGCTAAAGAATTATTTTTTCCTGATGGAAGATCATCTAAAGGAATGATTGGTGAATTTTCAATAAATTTATTTGACTTCCAGAAAAATTATTTACCTGATGACATGTCAGTAGGTGAATTATATGATAAAACAGGTAGTTAATATTAAAATAGTTGTTCGATAAATAATAATTTTTATTTGTTTATTTTATCGTGAAATGTGTTTATTATTTGTATATTATTCAACTTTTTATTTAAATAGGTTTTTTACTATGACCTAATATATTTTATATTCAAATATAATATTTGTATTTTTTTATATTATTTAGGTTTGAATTCATTAAGATTTTATTTGGCAACAAAGCAGACAAATTCAACTATTTGGTTCCCTGTTGGTAAAAAAAAAAAAAAAAAAACATACTGATACTTCTAGTATAGTTCAATTTTAATTTTTAATTCTAATTTCAACTCGTTAGATTTTTTTCTATATTTTGTAGGAAAAACTTTTTCATTTTTTTGTTTTATTAGCACTTTTAAGACATTAAAATGCTAGTTAATTTTGAGGAATTAAGTAAAGTAATTTGAAACCGTAATACGTAAACTATCCAAAACGTCCAAAATCTGTTTCCTACAAATCACAGAAAAGAGGCTGACGAATTCAAATATTTTTTTCAAAATTGAAATTTAATCATTAGAAGTATGTTAATTTTTCGCCAGCATATTATTCATTGTCGCGAGTGAAGAAAAACATTTTTTGAGAGTGCTTTCGTTGACTTGTGCACACGCGTACGTGTGCTATGGAACATGGTCGTGGCCGTTCGCCTGCAGCCGGTAGATATGAAATCTATTGTTATCGAATTCGAATTTTTTCGATATAATAATTGTATATTTTACACATACATATAGAACCGCACTCACACTAATAATCATTTACGACTAACACAAAGATTACAGGCGGCGAAGACAAGATTATAACTTGCCTAAATTGTTCCCCTTAAATAATAGCCACTAAGAGGCAGGTACGGATCCAGAGCAACAATTTTTTTACATCACAAATACAATTATAATAAAATAATATACTTTATTCTTAATTTAAAAATGTCATAATAGTAGGTATCGGTAATCAATGTGATATATAAAGCGGCAGTGTGAAAAAAAGTTTATCTGTTATTTAATATATAATAATTATATTTATAAAAAATATGCCTAGATCCGTCCCTGCTAAGAGGCGCCTTATCATATCATATTTTACTTTTATAGTTTTATTAGAGTCCCACCAAAAGTTATTGGGTAATATAAATTATAAATATCTTAATATAAAATAGATCACTACGATCGAAAAAACACGTTCGGTGGTCCGGTATAAATCAGATATCAGCTATTGAAGTAAAGTAGGACAACATTATATGATCAAAGGCCCCACAAAAATTGGCGTAGTTTTCAATATACATACAAACTTAGGTTTTTATTTTTTGGAATTTGATGATAACGAAATATTTAATATAGATTTATTTATAAAACAAACGTATATTTAGTAGACCGCAATTATTATTATACGAAATACCTCCTCTCTCACGACACCCCAAATGATTGATTTATGATATTATTTATATTTATATATTATATTATAATATATATGTATGTGATGTGCATTTCTTATGGAATTTTCTTTATACATGAGCGTCACGGTTCTTTGCTTATTTGTTAATATCTTTTAATATTTTTGTAGTGTGCAGTGTAACGATATATTATTATCTTGTCAGTAAATTATAATATGTGTTACTTTTTACGCCAAATAATTTATATAGATATTAATTATTATACCTACTTATTTTTATTATTATTATTATTACGAGTTATGAGATATGACAAATTACATAAAGCATTATACGAGTAGGCGCTTGTACATTTGTGGCAACTAAATTTCGAAGCATGTACCTAATGAATCATTCAATTTTTTTTTTTTTTTTTGTTATTTTCACCAATATATAAATATGTAACATTGGACGATTCCGATAATATGACGTTTATCTTTATCTCTATCACTCGTATATTATATCGTTTAATGTTTGTTTATATTAGATATAGGTACAACTGATTTTTAAAACGCAGCGATGAACTCTATTTCAATTGAATTTAGACCCGGTGCCACTTTACCAAATGTTGGGCAATTCATTATATAAAGTTTAAAAATGATATTTTATGTTTTAGTTGCCACCTCAATTGTAATTCTTTTCAAAAATCTACTGTCAAGTACCAATTAAGGAAGGGACGGAACGGCAAAGGTGGGAAAGTTGATGGAAATAATTAACTAAAGTTAAGTTAAGAGGACACAAGATCGATATGAGTTGAAAGTTAACTGTTAACAAATTATAAATTTAACTCGATAAGCTTAAACTTAATATAGAAAAAAATATCAACTTAACTCAGTTTAAAAAAAGTTAATCTATACTTTTTAATTAGTAATAGTATGTAAATCACATAAAGAGTGAATGTGTCTTTCTAATTTCTAATTCATTAATCATACAAAAACAATTTTATTGAAATTTTATTAACATTTTCATTACTATTAATTTAGACGATATTTAAACGTTTGGTATTATTATTTTCACCTTTATTTGTGAACTATGAATAATCCTAAAAAATGTTTTCTTAATTATTTTCAGAATTACAACGAAAAAAACTAAAAACTGCGCGTATTTTGATTGGCTGTAACTTGCTCAATTTTGGACTTAGAAAAATGGATCAACTACTAAAATGCATTAAAAAATTAGGCAAAAAAAACTAGTAGTTAAAATAGGGTTGTAATTTAAGAAAAAAAAGTTGTATTGCACATGCGCAAGTCTAATTAAGTTAAAAAAATTCATAGGCCATCAAAAAGTGTATTTTTATGTCATAACAACCAAATAGAAAACAGAATTCAAATTACATTGCCCTACTCAAAGACATTGAGTGTTCTCAATTAGCGATTACACACTGTGTATATATATATATATATAGGTAACGGAATTACGCTTCAAATCAGTATACCTACCTATATATACCTATAATAATAATATCTTACGCCACTAAGTAAATGTAGCACTTGCACCACCAGAAAATCATAAAGATAGGTACATATAGTTTTTATTTTCAAAAGTATATCTATGTTTGTTTCATAAATTAGAATAAAATCATAAACATATTGAAACTACTCGAGTTAGAAATACATAAACAATTTTCTGTTTATATAATTATATCTAAGAAAAAAAATAATATATACCATATTTATAAGATTATATAAAATTTTTGACGTTTTAATTATTAAATAAGAATATTTAAAATAAATAAAATTTATAAAAAAGCGGGTAAGTGGATGTGGCTCTGTTGTACAGAAGGTTACAAGTGTATAATGGATTATATTAAACTCGAATTCAATGATTTAATAATATCATAGTATAAGAAAAACGATTCTGAGCGGAGACGGTTTGTCAGTCTGAATATTTTATATTGTTATTATTTATTATAGCCTATTATTAATACAATTAATAACTATTAATATTGAAATATTATAATTTCTTATTCGTGTCTATGGTGATAAACAAAGCGTTAGAAATTAAAATCCCATTTTTGGCGGTTTTTCCCGTAGCATTAAATAACTATTGAGAAAATCAAAAAATGACCTCCTAAAGTACTATCTCGATCCAATTTGATAAAAGATAAGGTAGGTACTATTATATTGAAATCAAAGCACTCCTTTTGGTAGAAATTTTGTACACCTACAGGATAAAAAAAAAATAAATTAACACCATTGTAAAACCACTAGCTCCATCGCTCCGCTCAGAGTCTAATACAGTTACGTTATACGTTTTAGTACATACCTATAAAATGTTTGTTGAAATATTTGTTTACACAATCATATACTTGTGCAAATGAAACTAATAATATAAACCCCCCTTATAAAGGGTCTTTATGCCCAATATACACCAATACCTACTGTATGGTGGTGATGATCTAAGATAAATAAAAATGTATAATATATTTAAGGAGTGCAATGCTTTCTACTAAAACAAGACATAGAGGGTGTTTTTGTTGTACTTCAGTGTATTTGTTTTTTTTATTATGACGACTTTAATGTATGCCCACTGTTATTTTTTAAATGTTCATAATTTTGCTATATCACCTGATTTTGTGTATTCGGCATAACCAAATAAGAAATATTTTTAATGTTAGGTATATAGAGACAAAACCGTTTTCTGTTAAATGTGATTTAATAAAATAAAAAGATTGAGTGGGTTTAAAAACAAATTTTACTCCCATATTGAGTAACTTATTAAAATGAACTTCAAAGAATAAAATAAATTATTAAACTAAATACTTTACAGAGGATATAGGTATATAGATTGCAGAGCGCGGGTCGCCGGTGTCCACGCATAGTCGACCGGACGTATTTTCGGTGCGGCAATACGAGCTCGGGGCTATATTTTGAATATGAACATTTTCAAATATTAATATTTTACGTACTGATAAGTCACTTAAAAATTAAAATATCGTAAAAAACCAACGAGATAACACAGATAATGTTCTTATCTAAAAGTTTGATATGATAGGTCAATTCACTCTAATATCAAACTAACAGCATGCTATTGAAACTGGTGAAAGAAAATGTGCCTTGTCGTACGTGCAGTGGAGTGACGTAACCATAATTATGAAATGGGGGGTGTTTTAGTATAGATTAAAACCAAGTTTTTACAGTTTTCGTATATAAATAAATTTAAGGTTCGGGTCTTGACTTGTTGCACTAAAAATTATCGAAATATGCAATCAAAATTGTCAAAATATGCTTAAATATATGCAGCTATATTTTTATATTATTTTTGAAAGATGCATAAAACATATTGCAATTTTGGTAATAAAAAACTAAAAAATAAGTAAGTATATAAACTTCACAAAAATAATTTATACATGGATTTACTAATTTGAATATAGGTAGGTACATACTACAGAGGATACTAGCTATTGCATGTTTTGGACATTTTTTAACTATTGTGAAATAAAACAACTTAATTTTTAAAAATACTGGCATAAAATACTTGGTTGATAAATAAGTTATAACGAATAACGTGATATGTAAACACCGTGATAAACGAACACGTATCTACGAATCATCGCACCAAGAAACGATCAAACATATTATTATCATTGATTAATCACAGCCATTTAATGTTAAACTCGATACCAAATACACAGCGCACTACACTTAAAAACAAAGTAACTGGTCGTAGCACTTATAAGTACATAAAATAATATAATATTAAATCATGATCATTTATCATTCGACATCCCATTTTTTAGACATTTCCATTCAGTGAGTTGTAATCAGTTTAAATAAATGCAACGTCCAATTATAAATGTCCATGCACGACAAATATTACAAATTCACATAGATTTAGTTTTGAGAGATTTATATCAGTTTGTTGATTGAAATAATCACCAAATGTTTATATTGCCATTATACATTTATGGTATACGATTTTCAAAATATTTTTCGAGCTATTAAAGCTATTTAAGGTATTTAGCTAAAACCCAAAAATCTAGAACACATTTAAACAACATTTTTTTTTTTATAGATTTTTGTAGGTATGTAGTTCAAATCTTGTTGAAATTGGACTTTTAAACAAATAATTTAAACGTTTATAGTTATTTTATTGCAATTCAAAAATATTATTTATGGTGAATTGAAACTTTTAGAAATAAGGCTAAGCAAGACACTTTAAATGTCTGTATGCAGTGATTAGTATCCAAAGAGAATTTTAATTCGATAATTCGAATTAAATGTTTCCGTTTATTTTTAATGACTTTTCGTCGAGGGTTAATGGCTTACATTATGTGGGACTCTGTTAATTACAATGAATGTGTGAGTTGAGCGAATTATTATTAAATTATAAAATATATTCAAATCAAAATAATTACTTTTTTTTTCCAATATACATTTTTTCACCTGGGTGAGGATTTAGTAATTTTCATCAAGCATACTAATTGTATAACTATTATATTATATTTTATTTGTATACTTCATTTTGAAGGCACATCTTTATCCCTAAAATATGTTTTTTTAACGCGTTCAATACAGATTTCAAAAAAAAAATATTATTTAAGTAGGAATAGGTATAAAGTAGTAAATTATTATTAATAATAATAAAATAAAATTCTTCTTCATTTTATACCACGAAAAATTACTGTATGAATAATGAACTATGTTCGCCAACAATTTTGTTTATGTTTTTTTTTTTTTTTTTTGAACATTATAGATTACCGATTCAACTATTTAAGTATACAAAAAAGGTAGTTATAAAAAAAAATATTTAGCTCTTGTAAATTTCTATGGGGAAATGCTAAAAAGTCTAATCTGAATAAGATACAAACCATCCAAAATATGACCTTAAAGAAATTAGTTAACGCCCCTCCATACATATCAAACCACACCCTATATATATATATATATTGTAACTTAAAAACTATTCATAACGAAGCTAAACGTTTTCATAAAAAATTTAATAACTGTCTATAATCCCATTCAAATCCTCTCATCAAAGATATTCCATATCATCGATTCATAATTATTAAAAAAAACCCGCGTACAATGACATATGATACACTCTGTATATTTTTTGTATAGTAAAAAATTATACAATAATATAAAGTCGTTAATATGTAATGATACAATTATTTCGAAGTTAAAGTTGAAAGGCGTCCACTAAGTGTATAAGGTGTTCCAGGGCCCAATTGATCCTTAAGCCGGGCTTGTAATTACTTTTAATATAAACTTATATAAATTATGTCAATTAATTTGACGACTGGTATTTTACTATTAAATATTATATAGTCAACGGCCGTCGCCGTTTAAATGTTTAATGTTATCATTTTGGTAGGTACTGTACAAAACAGATAACAGAAGCCGACTAATAACTTGAATTTAAAAACTATATTAAAGCCGGGCCTTCCTACATGATCATATTATAAATTATAATAATATTATTAATATGTATTTTATGATAATTGAATATTTTCATCTTTTAAGGCTGCGCCACACGTAATACATGGGCGTATTTAGATGTTTCCCGCGTGCAGGCCTGTGAAAGATTGCCACCCTATAAATAATATACTAAATAGTATAGGTACCTACATAACATATTATTTTACAATAGCAGAAAACGTATAACTTTTAACAATTTGCCACTGTATGTGCGTGCTTCTATAGTGCCTGGATAATATATAAATATGCCACTGCACACATAGCGGTTAAACGCGTGCGGTATGAATCCGCGAAATGAATTATTGTCTACAAAGCTGGGCAGTAACTAGTTAAAAAGTTAAAAGCTAAGTTAAAAGTTACTTTTTTTGATAACTTTTAACTTAACTAGTTAAAAAAAAAAAAT
>NW_021769927.1:1231-3457 GCF_005508785.2 Acyrthosiphon pisum | reverse complement strand
ATCCAATAGTACATACTTTGTTCGAGTATTTTTTTGAAAAGTATTAAAAATACGTACTATACTTGGTTACTTAAAAAGTAGGTAATTGAATACTTTTACAGTTGACTCAAGTACTTAACAAGATTCGTATGCGTCCATTTTACTTATGAGTTTTTGATGAGACAATATTAGAAAAAGTCCTATAACAAATACCGTAAGTATGTATTAAAAAAAAAAAAATGGTAATAAGGTTTATTTTATATGTGAGGGGGAAGAGCTGAAGTAGGCTGGAGTAATGCGTGAAAGTGGAAAACTGGTTTTCCCGGGAAATTGAAAAGTTTCGGGTTCAATTACAGTCGTGCAAATGCATGCTAATGACGTGCTAATGATTGTAAAAAAAAAATGTGTAAAAAAGTGATTATTTCACTAACGTTACACCAGCCCCCCTCATAGTTTTTTTATAAATAACTCATAAAAAAAGGTCGTGCAAATTCTAAAAATAGTCGCGCAAATGCATGCTAATCCGTGACCTAGTTTTTTTTGTAAAAAGATCAATGAGGGGGGCCAGGGTAATGTACGTCCCCAAATCTCAGAACTATTGCCAGCGATTGTATACCTAACCAAACATAATATTTTTTAAGATATTTTTCAATGTTATTCAAATATAATTTTTCACGTCGATTAATTGTATGTACCTACATTTAAGTTTAAAAAATGCACAAATATGCACAAACATGCAAATTCAAACTTTGTATTTATTTCGCCTTTTCATAAGGCAAATTTATAACTTATATAAAATAATCTACGACCACTACAATAAAACATGAAAGCAGTCCCGAACCCTAAAAACAATATTATATTTATTAGGGGGTTTACTGTACGTGTGTAAGACGGAAACAACATATTATTATGCGTATACGACGACGTAATTATATTTTACAGTCACTGCACAACCCGACTCCGCGAGTCCAGCATGTTCCGTCTATAATATGGTCACGTGAGAGCCCCAGCCAATGGCATGAACTCACGAGGACTACGAACGGCGCGCGTCGGTCGTGGGTGTTTCCGCTACTGTTTACGGAGTAAAGTACAAGCCTCGTACAGTGGCGCAGTGCAGACCGACTGTTAAGGCCTTCCCAGTTCCCACACTTAAATACGTCGGCCGCCGTTTTGATGACGTACGTCAACGAACTTTTTTTGAATTCAACGTAATCAAATACGAATCCGCACACTAGGTACGACGCGTCAAAAGACGGTTATGCAAGCTATTTTTTTTATAATATTATTATAATACCATGCACCAGCATGCATTTCAGCATTACTTATTAATTAATGCACTAATCAGTCACACAGTCATCACGAATTTTGCTCACGTGTCCCGGTGATCAGTGGTGACACACATATATATAATATACTTATTTTAACATATATAATTTAGGTATATCGTTATTAAATATTATACACGTCGCAATTAATAATTTAACATAATAATAATTTTTTTACATGCAATTGCAAAAAGGTCAAACCATAATATTAAAACAATAACATTTGTAATTTAATACATTTATAAAATCTTAATGGAACTGTAAACTGTTTTTAAAAAACTATAATTTATTTAATTATATAATAATTTAAAATTTGGATGAGCGAAATGAAGTTGAACGGCTCTCACGGGTTTTCCGCAAAATATTTGTCCACTAATCAGCTCGTCTAAACTTAATTAAAGGCTAATAAATTCCAAAAAAAAACTAAATCCGTAATCTGATATTTATATTTTGAAATTCTCAGTAAAATATAATATGTAGATATAATTTCGTTCAAAAATTAAACAATTTAAATAATGAAAAAAAAATATTCCAAAAACGTTGATATTTGTTGAGGAAATTAGTGAGAATAACCTAAAAAATAATTGCCATGTTTATTATATTATATGTAATATGTACCTGCGGTGTGATACAGGAGCAACCTTAGTTTGTACGTGGGTGGGGGGGGGGGTGTATGTGTATTTTAAATGTAAAATATTATGCCTTAGGTAAGGAGGCGCTACACATAGCGATTTAAACGAGCGTGTGAAACGCTGCATGCTGCGTTATATTTTGTTGATCCGCGATTGCAAAACGCGTGGTTTGGGGCTACCGGCCGTCTAATTTTTACTGTTTTCGATAGACAATCAAAGCTGGGCAAGTTAACCAATTTTTTTAACTAGTTAAAGTTAAGTTATCCTTAGATTAAAAATAACTAAGCTAA
>NW_021769927.1:422-1181 GCF_005508785.2 Acyrthosiphon pisum | reverse complement strand
AGTGATGTCTGATTGTCATGATACACCACGTAAAAAAAATATGACCGACGATCGTAGTTATACATTGATAACAATTGTTCATATTCTTATTTGTATGTTATTTTACATAGTATATGTATAGCTATACTGTAATTATGAGTATAATGTGTCTTTACACCATAGCCGTAGATAACACATTTAGTAATCAAACTGGTTTGGCGGTTTCGACTTTAACACTATATTTAAGCGGGTTTTTTTTTTCAGAATTTTTTACACACGGTTTGTCAGTCTGAATATTTTATATTGTTATTATTTATTATAGCCTATTAATACAATTAATAACTATTAATATTGAAATATTATAATTTTTTATTCATGTCTATGGTGATAAACAAAGCGTTAAAAATTAAAATCCCATTTTTAGCGGTTTTTCGTAATTTGTCGGCGGTTTTTCCCGTAGCATTAAATAACTATTGAGAAAATCAAAAAATGACCTCCTAAAGTACTATCTTGATCCAATTTGATAAAAGATAAGGTAGGTGCAATTATATTGAAATCAAAGCACTCCTTTTGGTAGAAATTTTGTATACCTACAGGATAAAAAAAAATAAATTAACACCATTGTAAAACCACTAGCTCCATCGCTCCGCTCAGAGTCTAATACAGTTACGTTATACGTTTTAGTACATACCTATAAAATACCTAATCGTCTAATATATACAAGTTTATTTAATTGAAAAATTGTATTTCAGATTGATATAGCTGTTATAAAAACAATGT
>NW_021769927.1:0-372 GCF_005508785.2 Acyrthosiphon pisum | reverse complement strand
AACGCGCCGTGAAAAACAAAAGAAAAAATTAAGGAAAAACGGTAATTTTTACGCAAAATCTGTTTTCGAGAAAATCGATTTTGGTTTTTGGTGTAACTTTAAAACAAATGACCGTAGATATATGAAATTTTGACTGAATGTTTATCTTAGCATTTTCTATACACCATAACATTTTCAAAATATTTTGATTTATTTTGAGCTCTTTACGGACATTGTCAGTTTTCAATTTTTTTTAGTTTTTTTTCTATAAATATCAATAAAAATGTATTTGTTGACTGAAAAATAATGAAAATGTAATGCAAGGCTCCTGATATATTGTTACAATAGCAGTTGAAAAATATTGAAAATATATAGGCAACATTTTTTTTTATA
>NW_021769926.1:1561-7630 GCF_005508785.2 Acyrthosiphon pisum | reverse complement strand
TGGAAAATATCGAGTAGCATGCTACGTTTCTTACTGCCCGACTAACTTTTTTCTATTTTGTCTTTGCATTGTTTTTTATCATCGCTTTTAACAATGTAATAATACGTGTCTCGTTATCATTCAACGAATATCCGGTGGAAACATTATTTCGCATTAAGAACTGACGTGTATGTACGATAATAATTATTATACACCGATGTCCCGTGTTATATTATAATATGATTACTCAATAATTTACATTGGTGATGCATTGGCGAGTCCCGTGCGGATTGTTTGCGACGGAAGTCAAAAACCTAATTTCCGTTCATTGGCACGTGAAAAACAAAACAACTGTGCCCATATAATATAATTATTATAACGTTACTTAGATATCTGTGGCTGTATTAAACACAATCAAGGGTACAGGGTGATTTTATTAAAGATGAACTCATATTGTCTTGAATAGTTTTCACGTTTTTTTAAAAACAGTAATTTTCGTGAAAATTTCTTCAATGCATAAAAATTAAATTTCGACTAACTAGAAACTAGTATAATTAACTAATTATGAGTAGGTATTTAAAGTATAGATGATGAGCAGAGTGAATTGGCACAAAGGTACCATGCAAAATATATTAGAATGTATAATAATATATAAAAATATAATTTTTTTGTCAAAAATGTTGTTTAAATATTTTATATTGACTTCAAATTATTTTTTAATACACTTTCTGATAACGTTAAGACTTTTTATGAAAATTAAACCTTATAGAAGAATCACACTGTAGGTTTACATGTTTTGACGGTATTACTATAGGTAATAAGAGTCGTATTACCAACAGTTATAGTCTTATTATAAGAAGCAAGGCGATAGTAGGTATGTGTTGATTGTGAGACTAGTGCAGTCCAGGTAAAATGTATAATATTATAATCACCACCTCCGGCCGATTGTTTTTTACAATAATCCACCTAGATGGAAGGAGGAGTGTGATGACGATAATTTATACGTGCATTTAATTGTACACATCTCAAACTCTGTGTAGCTTGCAGAACGGTTCAGTGCCGTGATGGACGATGGTATATAAATAGGTACCTAGTTAAAATAGTTTCCGCGTATAAATATAATGTGTAATGTAATATATTTCTTCAATAATAGTTTAACCTGAAGTTATATTGCGTATTGTGTATTATGACCTGGAACAATATAATATGCATGAATATTATAGTTCCGCGGAGAATAAAAAATTAACATCAAGGTGCCATTAACATGTGACCGGGGTTTTTGCTCAAAAACATGACTTGCAAGAAAACCTCTCACGCCTCGTAGAGTAATTCGATTACGATATTTTTTATTTTCTCGGAAAAAGAGTCTCTCAGTGCTTGGACTTTAATTCTAAACCAAATTTACAAGTTTTTGTTTTTGTTTATTATAATTATTTTTGACTTTTGTTGATATTGAAGCTTGAGTAAACCTAGGATTCAGGTATACAAAAGTTAAGCTACACAAAAGTAACGTACCGGTTAGAACAACGGTATCATGTATGTATTAAACGTCCGGTGAACATGTCTTCCAAAATACAATTTCAGCGGGTGCCCTGCACTACATTCAGGATAAACTCCATGGAAGCATATATATCCAGAACTAGAGGTGGGTCGAACTCGAAAATATAATCTCGAACCAAACCTTTTTTATAATATATCGAACCGAACTTTTTAATAGTATGTCGAACTCTAATTGAACAACCGTAACTATAATAACACTGATAACTAGGAAACGGATTTAAATGCTCCAAAAAACAAGAAAAATGCTAAATTAAAGTTATATTTTTTAATTCCTTGATGTATGAAATGAACTTTTTGTTTGGAAACCAATGTTTTCGGACATTCAGAAAAAAATGCAATTTGCATTAAAATCCGTTCCTTACTGATAACTAATAAGACGTAGCAGTATTTAAACACACAATTGTATTTTATAGGTATATATAATATAAATGATGTATATACGCTTGATAGTTTATAGTATAAAACATATATGAGGATAATGTACATTTCAAAATCATACACAACGCACCATAATAATAATCCCCAGTTTGGGCACCTCTGATTTACATTGTTTATTATTATCTATTTGCTGTTCACTCTAATATTGTATATAACAAAAGAGAAAAGTTTATATTTTGTAATAAATAAATAAATATTATTTTACAATACAAAAAAATCTAAGCATACACAAAAAACACAATATGGTATGATTAAAATTTAAAAAAAGTCATAATTTTATATGTAAACGTTTAAAAATGGGGTGGTCATGCTTAAAAAATCACCCTGGTATAGTAGATATTATATTATGCTCAGTGTGGGGGGGGGGATAACTGAGAAATAAAACCAAAGTTGTTTTTGTCGTGGAATCGCCCGCGGCTTATTTACGGTTTCAGATTAAAAGAATTCTCTAACTATAAATCAAAGACCCGTGTGGCGCTGCCTATGGCGAAATTTTGTACCCTGCAGTGGAGAATGGAGGGAAAATAGTGAACGGATCGCGCGATTTTTATACTTTTTGTATTAAGCGTAAATGAAGGCCAATGAAAAAATTCAATGGGTGGTCTCCCGGGTCTTTGGTTTAAAGTTTGAAAAATATAGAAAATATTATCAGAAAAAAAAAGGTATATTTACGAAGAACTTTGAATTTGTATTTATAAATAGAAAAATTATAAGTTTGAAGAATACCTATAGGCTATTGTAACAATAAATCAGGAGCATTGTATTACATTTTTACACTTTTTGGCCCATCAGATAAAACTTAATTGATATTTATAAAAAAAAAACTAAAAAAAGGTGGGTAAGTGGATGTCGTTCTGCTGTACAGTAGGTTAGAAGTGGGTCACTGTATAATGGACAGTATTAAATTTGAATTCAATGATATAATATCACTGTATAAGAAAAACGATTCTGAGCGGAGACGGTATATCAGTCTATGTATTAGACATATAATATATACTTATCTATGGTATTAAAAAAAAATTGACCTATAATAGGTACCTATAATAAATTCCACATTAATCATATCATAATATCTATTAGGTACTTATAAGTTATAACGCGTTATACATCAACAAAAAACCGTGGTAAAATCATAGATATATAATAGTATACTTTAGAAGTTTCAAGTACCCACGAATAATATTATACAATCACAACAAAATAACTAAAATAGTTATCCTAGGTTTTTAATATGTAATTTCGTCCAAATTTGTACTTAAAATGACTATAAAAATAAACTGTGTAAATGTATTTTTTAGATTTTTTGGTAACTGAATTAATTACTTACGTGGAATCTTGTTTTAACGATAATCGGCCATCGAACAATTAAGAACGTTATACCTTTTGGGCTGAACGATTGATACAGATGATATTTAATATTTATCGTAAATTTATCGGATTCACCGGATGTTATTTGTAACTTAGATACCAAATATACGAGAGAATGACTTAATAGGCGTTGTAGTCGTCGCACAAAATATGTCAACTGAAGTATTCGTCAGTTTATAATTTTATAAATTTTAAACTACTATTCGTCAAATAATGGAAAATAATGAAATAAAATTATATACAAAGTGAAGGAGGTGAAGATCTAGTACTATTAGATAGTAATAAATTTCGTTTTATTCGGAAACGTAAGGACTCACGGATGAAATGGAAGTGTTCAAATAATACCTAAATATACTGCAAGCATTCTAACAGACTCAGAAAAAAAAATTATTGATTCAAAGACGTTTTAAGAAGTTGTACGTGAAAATTTCAAACGAAAAGCAGTAGATTGCATTTCATCAAAGCCGAATAAAATAATACGCACTGAACTTTTAACAGACAATATTATTTGACTCTATGTCATAAAGATTTTAATACGGTTAGGAAAACCATGTACACCGAAAGAAGAAAATATTATCCACCATATTTTCCTAAGTCACTCGATGAAGCATTTACTCAACTTAAGGAAAATCAAGATGAAAACAGTTTTAAGTGTAGAGGTCAACAATTTATTCACGTACCTGACAATCAACAGTTTATATGTTTAACTACAATACAAAATATGGAATTTATGACGACTTGTACTGACTTTATTGGCGAAGGTACTTTTGAATATGCACAGAAATATTTTGTTCAACTTTACACAATTCATTAATTTAAAATGACCATTATGTGCTTGTAGTATACTTTTTTTAAATGACAAATTAAAAGAAACGTGCAGTAACATGTGGAAGTTTATTGTTGATTTATGTTTTAAAATGACAAACCACGTGTTAACCATTACAAATTTGCACTTTGAACCCATAAAACAGCGATAGAAATGTTTCCACAAGTTAATATTATTGGTTGCAGATTCCATCTAGGACAAGCATGGTGGCGAAAGGTAATTTAAAAATAAATTATAGTTATAATTATTTAATTATTTTAATTTTTAAAATAGTTAACTTTTAAAATTATAAATGAAACATTTATTTTTATTTTAGATAAATAGTGAAAGTAAACTTCGAAATGCGTATAAAAATTCTGATGACGCCCTAGGAAATTGGCTAAAGATGTTTTTTGGTCTCCAATTTATAAACCATGACAAAGTTGAAGATGCATTCATGGAGTTAATCGTTATTTGTCCAAATGAAGAAATTGGTCACATTTTTTCGGATTATGTTTTAAATATAGAGTCTGGACAGTTCGATACGATATTGTGGGCAATGAAACCTTCGGAAAATCCCAGGTAAGTTTCAAATAAATTAATACATTCAAATTAATAATAAACTACTGCAATTAATTACTTTCTAGGACTACCAATGCCGCTAAAAGCTTTCATAGAACATTTAATAGCCAATTTTACAGTTCTCACCTATATATTGTTATTAAAACACTAATTAAAACTCAATCAGAAACTTCATTAAAAATAGCAACGATAGAACAGGGTAAAAAAAAAGAAATGCCAATAAAACAAAAGGAAAAATTAATTAATATTCATAATAAATATATGTGGTATGTAGCAAATAAAAGTTCTAGTAATTTATTAAAATATTTAGAATATGCTGGATTATGCTATCCCGCTATAATTAATTTATCATTACTTATTATATATTTATTACATTTTTAAACATAGATATTTATTAGATATTTTTAAAATATTCTAAGTTTTTTAAACATATTTATATTACATAATATGACTTTTTTCAAGAATATTTGTTAAATGATAAATAATAAATGATATGGCAACGTTGCACGTATATTTGTTCTCAATCGTATTCTTTTTTGAGGTTTTTTTGGGTCAGCGGTAAGTTCTTTGTTATTTTTAAGTGTTCTCAATCGTTCGGCCAAAAAGGTATAACGTTCTCAATCGTTCGATAACCAAAAAGTCCCAAATTTAATAATTATTAAGTTAAGGCACTTAATATTATACTATAAAAATGGAAAAACGGGAATTTTTACGTAAAATTGATTTTGGTTTTTGGTGTAGGTAACTCTAAAAAAAATGACTGTGGATACATGCAATTTTTACTGAATGTGTATATTACCATTTTCTACACACCATAACATTTTCAAAATATTTTGACTTATTTTGAGCTGTTTACGGACATTTTCAGTTTCCAATTTTTTTAGTTTTTTATTCTATAAATATCAATACAATTTGTTGGGTAAAAAAGCTTGAAAATTTAACTAAAGCTCCTAATATATTGTTTCAAAGACATACGAAAAAAAAAATTTTGTAAGCTTTTATATTGACAAAATACGTGAAATTCACGAAAATGGGCAAATTATTTTGAGTTATAAATTCATAAAAAATGTTCTATTTAAATCTAACATTTTAAAATGTAATACAAGATTCCTCATAAGTTTGTCTACCATTATCAAAAACAAAAATGTCTATAAGCAAATTAAAAAAAAAATGTATGAGTGTTCGAAGCAGGGTTGGCACGAAAAAGCTCACCTCGAAAAAACCCGGGCTGCTTTTCTGGGTTAAACCCACTAATTTTTTTTGAAAAAACCCATAAAACCCGGGTTACTTTTCTGGATAAAAATAGAAGTTCACTCTTATTTTTTTTTTATTTTTTT
>NW_021769926.1:0-1511 GCF_005508785.2 Acyrthosiphon pisum | reverse complement strand
CATGGAAAGAAATCCAATTTTATTTTTTCGGATGAGTTTTTCAGAAAAACCCCGATAAAATCCGCCCATTAATATTTTACAATAAAACCCACAGGGTTATTGGATGGGTTTTTTCTGAAAAAACCCAATAAAACCACCCATTATTACTTTTACATTAAAACCCAACTGGGTTGGGTTTTTTCTAAAAAGCCCGGGTTTTTGCCAACCCTGGTTCGAAGTGCATATATTTACAAGATTGGATATTCACCCGATTTCTCATCTAGTGATTTTGTTATTTTGTAATTCAAAAACGAATTTCTGTAGATACATGAAAATTCAGTGAATTTTTATATTTTAATTTTCTATTCACCATAATATTATGACTCTTTTTGAGCTGTTTACGGACATTCGTCTATTTTAATTGTGGTTGAAAAATATTAAAAATACATAGGTACAATTTTTTTTTACAAGTATTTAAAGTTCGAATTTTGTAAAAATTTATCAAATTCAAAATTTACTATTTTGTAGTTAAAAATGTAGGTATAAAATGTTCAACTTTTATATCTTAAGAATTGAACATTTAAAACAAGGTTCTCCGTAAGTTGGTTATATATAAATTACTTAATTCACAATAATATCATCGAATATACTTGGTAATAATATATGCTGACTGAGTGTCTTCGCTCAAAATCGTTTTTCTTATGAAATGATATTATATAATTGAATTCAAATTTAACACCTTCCATTACAGTGGCCCTCTTGTAAACTACTGTACAGCAGAGTGACACCCACTTGTCCACCTTTTTCTAATTGTACAGAGGTTTGTCTATTTGAATGTACTCATTCATTCATACCTATCTCAAATTTTACCAACTTTATCTGTCATGGAATTTACTGATTAATTTAAATATTTAATTCCTAAGATAAAAAGATGTACCTATGCCATTTATAAACGTAGTAAATGTACCTATTATAAGTGAATTTATTTTTTTATTAGTAATTACTATTTTTTAATCAATATTTAAGATATAATATTATAATCATATATTATTTGAATATTATAGTCAAATGCAGTTAGACATTTTTTTATTATATAAGTTGCAATTACCAAAGAAAAATGACAAGTGGGTAGGACACTTTTGTTGGATACATGAACTCTCAAAATGCCTGTATTCTGTCTGCCACTGTTTATATCTTAATAGTACATATAAGAAATTTCAGGGGGCTAACACTGTATACATCAATGTGAGAAAACGGTTTGGTTACCACACAACCAAAATAACTTAATATATATATTATTTTTTTTTTTTTGGGGGGGGGGGGGGCTTATGGTATATTTGGTGGCCAAGCTCACCCCTAATTCCGTCAATGCTTCTATAAAAACTAAAAGGGCCTCTAAAATATCTTTGAACCGGGGCCTCAAAATTGTAATTGCGGCATTGGCGCTGGCACTCTATAATATTATTATTCTTAGATCATATACTATGGATGGAGCCATAGACAAGTATTAGTGATGGTAAGAAATAGCTATA
>NW_021769925.1:2614-8148 GCF_005508785.2 Acyrthosiphon pisum | reverse complement strand
CCCCAATGCACCAACGATATTCACTTTCTGATCGAACAAGATACTGAAGTTGAAAATCGTAGCATTATTTCGACTACTTACCGTGTACACAGACACAAAAAAAAATAAAAAAAAAAATAAAAAAATAAAAAAACACACATTATTGTAAAATCAATACATTCATCGTTCCACTCAGAATCTAAAAAACTAAAAAAATTGAAAACTTATAATGTCCATAAACAGCTCAAAAAGAGTCAAATTATTTTCAAAATTGTATTCGTATATACAAAATGCTAATATAAACATTCAGTGAAATTTTCAAGTTTCTACAGTCATTTGTTTTTTAATTACAACAAATAAGAAAATCGTTACGTAAGAAATCGAGTGATACCAAATGTTGTAAAAATATGAATTTCAACGCTCATAAAAATTTAATTTGAGTTTCTTATAGACATTTTTTTTTTGTTTGATAAAGGTAGATTATCATATAAGAAATCTTGTATTACATTTTAAAATCTTAGTTCTAAAAAGAAAAATTTTTACGAATTATAAACTCAAAATAATTAGGTAATTTTCGTGATTTTTCCATATTTTGTCAATTTTTAAACTTTAAATGCTAATAAAAAAAAATGCGACCAAGGATTTTTAATATTTTTCTAATATCATTGTAACAGTATAGTAGGAGCCTTGTATTAAATTTTCAAGTATTTTTACTCAACAAATAAAGTTTTATTGACATTCATAGAAATAAAAACGAATTAAATTGGAAACTGAAATTGTCCGTAAACAGCTCAAAACAAATCAAAATATTTTGAAAAATTTATCACGTATAGAAAATGGAAATATAAACAACCAGTGAAAATGTCATGTATCTACAGTCAATCGTTTTAAAGTTACACCAAAAACCAAAATCAATTTTCTCGAAAACAGATTGTGCGTAAAAATTCCCGTTTTTCGTTAATTTTTTTTTGTTTTTCACGGCGCTTTTGAAAACAATTGGGAAAATGTTACTTTAGACCCCCCAAAGTACCAACTAGATTCACTTTCCCATCAGAAAAGGTACTGTTGAAGAAAATCCAAGCACTTTTACTGTCCTAAAAGGTGATGACAGACACAAAAATTAAAAAAAAAAAAAACACATCATTGTAAAATCAATACATTCATCGTTCCACTCAGAATCTAAAAGTGAATATTGAAAATGCATATTTCGCCAATTTTAGCTAAAAAAATGCATATTTAATTGATTTTATATGCATATTTTTTCGCATATTTAACATTTTTAATGCATATTTTTCAATTTTTTCGTGCATATTTTACATTTTTTAGCTCTTACAATTTCCGAGCCCTAGTTATAACGAATATATTAATACCTAATAATAAAAATAATTATATGAATACACTTAAGTTTGTAGGTATACTGATTGAGCTAAATGTGTTAATTAATAAAAAAATGTATTGAACAATCGAACATTGCAATGTTTTTTTTTCGGGAAACTTTTTGCCGACTGCATCTTATATAAATCAGTTAAAATATGTATCTTAAATATATTTTTTAAAATAACAAAAATCATTAAGTGGTTTGAAACTAGGTTAATAGTTAATTAATTGAATATCTTGTAATTATAAGTTATGATAAGACTATTATAAATATTTGAATTTGTTTTAAATAAAACTATAAATGTAAGTATTATTATGCTGGAAATAATTATACTAATGATTAAGATTTTTAAATTTAAAATGTATTTTCAAGATCTTTAATTCATAAGAGTAATGACAAATTTAAAAAAATATATATAAATGAGAAAACCTCTTACAAACACTAAAAAAAAATTAATTTATATTTATTATTTACCTAATGACTTTAAAAATGTTCAAAGTATGTAATTTTTTTTTTTTGTTCTTTTGCGTTTCTTACTATAATCTGATGCAAAATCATTAGAAAATATGGATTTAACATATTTGTTGTGACTTTTTGAACCGGCTTTCTTTCTAAGGAAAATACAAATGAAGTTCCAAATAAAATATATCTATAAAATAATTATCTAAGAAATGTCAAATCTTGTAATACATAAACGATTATTGTTAGTTTTCATAAAATTTAAAAATGTTTTAAGTTATGGGTTTAATTCGTCATAGGAAAATTAAGATTAGTATATTTAATAGATATACACTACAATATAATTGTGAATAATAATATATATTATATTATATTATATCATAGATTATTAAATATTATATGGTAGGTATTTGTCAATATACCTAGATTAGATTATTTAATTTCATACCTTATATCATCTAAAAATATAATCATTTTAAATATGATTTCAAAATCTATGTAAAATATTGATATAATAAATATCAAATTGTATACTTATTAGTTATTAGGTTATATAGATACCATACTGTTGATTGAAATTAGCAAAAAATAATTTCAAATTTTAATTACATACCAATTTACTAGTGATTGATGAATGTTCGACAGTAATTTTGATACTATTAACATAGGCTCATGTTCATTTTTAAAGGGATTGGTGCCAGTACAATTTCTTTAGCAGTGGATCTGGTTGACTCAAGGTCATCACAATGGCTTGATTTTTTAACTTCAATAAATCAAATTTAATTCTTGTTAAAATATGTTTGACGTTATTTTCTTATTTTCAGTTTTAATTAAAATGAAAATATCGAAACAATATATAGTCAGCTTAATTTAATTCACTTTTTTTAAAAAATAATATGTTGTAATACCTATAATAGGTACATTTCTTAAGTTAAGAGAATCCAACACTAGCTAGTATTCTATTTTTTCTCTAATTAAACAGATATTAGAGCAAATTAACATAACTCAACATTATGATCAAGGTGTCTGAATTAAACTAATTACTATTATTACTATATAATATTATTTATATTATTAATACTTTATTACTTTTATCGCTATAATAAACCAATTATCTTTGTTTGTTTGTTGGTATTTTGTAAAATTAATATTTTAAATAGGTAACTAACAAAATCAGACAGCTGTAAATACTAGAATACTAGTATTTTCATCTCTGAATTTAGAGTTCACATTCTAAATCAAACAACCAAAACTCCAAAAATTATATTCTGCAAAGCAAGGTCTTAGCTTACTTTGGGTATTCAATGGATTGAGATAACAAAAAGTGTATAACAATATTTATCGCGTTGTATGTTTGAAGTAAAGTCAGGGAATGATAGGTACAGAACTTGTTTTTGAACTTTTTTTTTCTTTGCTGATTTTTAATACTTCAAAATCTTTATCAACAGAACAACCTCTATTTAAATTGTCGAATAATCATTTTCACGACCGACAATTGGTTCTTATCTCTATCCACTCTGCTCATAATCAAAGTATGAATTGTTGAGAATTTTTTGCAAATTCACTATCATTTTAAGACAACTTTTAAAATCACCTATTAATAATATATTATACTATATAGGTACCTAGCTAATTATGCAGAAACAATACTTAATTCAAGAATGGTTTTTTTTTAATTTATTAAAGAATATTTTGAAGTCATATTTTATATAATTTAAAACAACTAATATATTATATTTGGTACCTACATAGGTATATTATATTACATTATATAATATTATAGTATATTACTCACTTATAATTGGTCTCTATAATTTACATATTACAATATTCCATATCATCACTACTATATTGTCTGGTATGATTTGATTCCGATTAAATCACATTATATTCATGTAATGTTATTTTTTTTTTTACAATATCAATAAAATTGTATTCGTTGGTCAAAACTTCAACAATGAACACAAAACTACTCAAACATAGGTATAACAGCAGTAAAAAAATATTAAAATACATACTCCCATTTTTTTTTTTTTTATAACCATTTGAAGTTGACAATTTGCAAATTATTTTGTGATGAAAAATAGCCTAGCTAAGGATTGAAAATTTAAAAAAATATTTCACGTAAGTTTATCTTATAACCAAAAGCATTATTGCTGTAGATATGATGTTTTTCAAAAGACTTATTGCTAAAGTTTAATGCCTCTGTCCAGATTACTTCCACCTTTAAAGTCTTCGATATTTGAAAACTAGTTGATAGCCTAGACTTTTAAAAGTTGCTCTCTTATCTCGGATACTGAAATTGAAAATGTTATAATTTTGATTAAATGCTTCTGAAACTAAACAAGTCTTGACATCTTCAACCGTGATTCTATTAGTAGTAGTAATTTGGCGGTTCTGAGGCACTTTTTACGGGGAGATGAAAAAAGTTCAAGGGGGAAAGTCCCCTTTGCAGCACATTCGATTACCGTATAGCTAAATATTCTAATATGTATGGTTGGCGGTTCTGAGGCACTTTTTACGGGGAGATGAAAAAAGTTCAAGGGGGAAAGTCCCCCTTGCAGCACATTCGATTACCGTATAGCTAAATATTCTAATATGTATGGTTGGCGGTTCTGAGGCACTTTTTACGGGGAGATGAAAAAAATTCAAGGAGGAAAGTCCGCCTTGCAGTACATTCGATCACCGTATAGCTAAAAATTCTAATATGTATGGTTGGCGGTTCTGAGTCACTTTTTACGGGGAGATGAAAAAAGTTTAACCAGGAATGTATGCCTAACAGTGAAACAAATCTCCCTGTAATTTTATAGAAAAAATTCAAAGCGATTTTTAATTAATTAATTTGACAGACAAGATATTATTTAAAACATTTAGTCAGTTACTATGCAACTGTTATACAATCAAGTCGTGTTATTTTTTTTTCAGTAAATTATCTTATTGATTCGATTTTTTTTTCAACCAATTATTTTATGTTTTATTAAAAACCATGAATTTACAGAAGTTTTCTAACGATTTTCCTTCATTGGTTTATTTAGTAAGAAATAATTCGTATCCAGTACATTCAAATTTTACTACATTTTTATCGAGATTAAAATCGTATAATTCATTTCCACCTACTTTGTGTCAAAATAAATATTCGTTATCTGAGGCCGGATTTAAGTATTCAGGAACTGCTGACATAGTCGAATGTTTTGTTGTGGACTGGTCTTGCAAAAATGGACCAAAGATGACATTCCTTTTTTTGAACACGCAAAATGGAATCCTAAATGTATATTTGTTTTACTTTGTAAGGGTAATGAATTTATAGAAAATGTAAAAAACGAATATCTAAAATCTACACATGTTTGTGATTGTAATCAATCCAAATAATAATAATATGTTATAACAAAAATATGTATGCCTAACAGTGAAACAAATCTCCCTGTAATTTTATAGAAAAAATTCTAAACGATTTTTAATATCATTTTCAGAAATAAATACAAATATTTTTTTTATTATTATCATTTTGTTTATTTATTTTTAATCAGTTAATAGTATTTTACAACAAATATTAAATATAATATACAATTTTGATTCATTATTTACACACGTTTTCTTACTTCTCTAGTAAAAGGTACATATTCTACAATTCGATCATGAATTAATAAACAGTAGCAGTTACACCTGCAAGCGATTCTGATGCTTCGATTTCCAATTGACATCCACTGCAGAGGCTGTG
>NW_021769925.1:0-125 GCF_005508785.2 Acyrthosiphon pisum | reverse complement strand
TATCTATAAGAAAGTCAAATTAAATTTTTATGATCGTTTGAAATTCAAATTTTTACAACACTGGATATTCACTCGAATTCTCATGTATCGATTTCCTTATTTTGTTGTAATTCAAAAACGAATAA
>NW_021769924.1:0-5355 GCF_005508785.2 Acyrthosiphon pisum | reverse complement strand
ATATATTATATGCATTCAAAGTTCAATTTTTCAAATTTTTTTTAATTGGAAATTCATAACAGTTTTATTTTTATAGTCAACATTAGACATTTTGATATATGATTCCCCCCAACTGTTTCTACCTTAGATTTTTGTTAATTTTAAATGTCCAATATTCAGCTCTAGAACTTGTGATATTTAAATTTTCGAATTTTAATTATTGAGTTTAGTAATTAAACTATCGAAAATTGACTTTTATACAGGGATAGATCATTACAAAAATACATTTTCATAGAATATTTCAATACTATTCATAACCCTTAAGATAAAAGTTGTCATAATTATTTATTTCTATAGTATTAATAATAATTAATTATGATAAAATGTTGTATATATGTTATTAACCATTAGGTATAAGGTTTTGACAGCTTTGCGGTTCTTCAATAGTGGCTCGTATCAACTTGATATCGGTAACAATAGATCATCTGATCATCAGCATTAAGTGAGCAGATGTATCTCTGAAGTATCAAATGCACTAAATCAGCCGGATATCATAAAACGATATAATTTGTCTATTAATTTTTATATTACTTATAAGTTATAAGTTATAATAATGCATCGCGTTTTAATAAAATATGTATTAAAATTATGTTGCGCTCGAGATATTTGCAATCATATTATGACTGGGCAAAGATAAAATAAATATTTGCGAAAATAGCAAGTAGGTATCTATGATTATTGTGTACACAAACAATCAAAATAAATAAATAAATCATTGAAAAAACAATAAATTTATCACTCCGCGCACAAATTCTAAAAGATTAAAATTAATAATATTAATTTTAAATAAATGACTGGAAAAAAAATTAAATACAGTAATTTTTATGTTACATAGGGTTTTCATTAATTCTATTATGGTTTTTGGTATAACTCTCGAAAAAAATTACCGTAGATATTATATGACATTTTCACTGAATGTTTATTATACCAATTTTTATGCGCCATAAAATAAAAGCTATTATAATCGCAGATACTTGAAATTAATACTCCAAATTATAGTTTATCAAACCCTATGGACTATGGCTCGTTTTGAGTTGTTAACTGATATTTAAAATTTAAAATAGTTTTTTTCTATAAATGTATGTAAAATTGAATTTGTTGGGTCAATAAATATTGAACATTTAATACAAGGCTCACACAGTGTTACAATATTAGTTTAAAAATATTAAAAATACGTATATGGTCACGTTTTTTTTTATAAGCATTTAAAGTTCAAATGTTGAAGAAATGTATTATATTGAAAATTTACAAATTATTAATTGGTAGTTATAATTTTATAAAATGTTCACATTTCATAACTATAAGGATTGAAAATTTAAAACAAAATCCCACGTATGTAGTCAATAATCTAACCAAATAATCTAAAAAATATATAAATACAGTTTTCGAAATTGAGTAGTGAGTGGAGCGACAGAATGTATTAATTTTACAATAATGCATCTTTTTAGATTCTGATCGGAGCAATAAAATGTATTGATATAACAATGGTGTGTGTGTTTATTTTTAAAATTTTTGTCTGTCATTAATATTTTGAATGGTAAAAATGTTGACTGCATTAATGGTGTAATGCTCCAATTTTCAAGATCAGAATCTTTCTTATAGAAAAGAGAATCTTTTTGTTACTTTTGGGAGGTAATAATTCAAAATTCTAAGTAGGTTTGGAAAGCATCAAGAAAACAAAAAAAATTGACTTTGTTTTTTTGGTGTACTTAACTCAAAACTTACTAACTTAAAAACTAAACCTTGAATTGTTCACAAAATATTTATAATAGCGGTTCCCATAAATGGTAAAAAGGTTGACTCTTTTTTATTTAGTTATAGACTTATAACTTTGAAAAATTTTTCTCGATAAAATCTTTTTCTCATAGTAAAAATGCTTGAGTTTTTAAAAAAAAATTTAAAAAAAAAAAGTTTACCGGAAAATGACTATTTATGAGCGTTTAAATTTAAAATTTTTATGATATTGGATATTCATCTTTAAACTAACGAATTTTCAATAATTAATTTTTAATATTGTATTGTAATTCAAAAACAATTTGAAATATATACATAATTTATTATGTTATACGATATACCTACTGTAGGATCAGACTATGTGTATGCATTATTTAATTATTTATGTATATATCAGTGTCGAGGGGGGGGGGTCCAGACCCCATGGACCCCCCTGTAAATCCACCACTGAATACACTGCATAATAATATAATATTATATTTATGAAAAGAATATTTTGATCATAGTGGTATCATTGGAAAATCGTTTTGATATATTATATATTTATATTATCTAGGTCACTACGTTGCTAATTTCCATTGTAATTTCCAGTGTCTTTAAACTATAAAAAAATTACTTATTGTACAAACATTAATGTATATATTGTAATAATTATGCTTTTTTAATAAAAAAAAATCTAAATGATCATAAATAAAACAAACAGTGGTTATACAAAAATATAACTTAATATAATATTATGTCATATATAACTATATTAGGTGAAGTTTTTATTATAGGTACTTGAACCAATTTTATAAATTATTTATATTAATAGATTAACATTTAATATTTTTTAGATTAATTTTTATTTTTATTTTAGATTAATATTTTCAAATAAAATATTTAAAAATTCGAAAAATCAATCATATTTTATTGTGAACATAAATAATTAAAACGCATGTACATTATCCGTACATAAGCGTTAGCTTATATTAACCATCGAAAAAATCGCCGACACTTAAGCATAGATAATGTTCTTACCTCAAAGTTTGATGATAGGTTAATTCACTTTAATATCAAAACTAACAGCACACTGTTGGAACTATCAAACGAAAAACGTGTTAGGTACCTATACGTTGTACGTTTGTTAGATGAAGTGTGCAACATACTCATTAGTCATTGGTAGCTTCCTCTTAAGAATGGTTTTTATATTGCCAAAATATTAATATTTAATTTGGTTTTTAAAAAAACGTGGGCCTCGAAAAATGTTTAAAAAAATGTTTGGATTGGAGTTTTTGACAAATAAAAAATGCCCTGGACTTTATGTAGGTAATATTATAAGGACCAATTTAAATGATGTGTAAAACTCACACATTTATTGTTTAAATATTATTTTGGTTCAATGCTGCAACGTCTTTTTGTTTACATTACTACCTACTTGAATGTTTGATGATAGGTTACCTCACTTTAATATAAAAACTAGCAGCACACTATTGAAACTATCGAACGAAAATGTACTATACGTTGTACGTTTCTAAGACGGAGTCTGCAACAAATTCCTATTATGAACAGTTTTTGTATTGCCGAAATAATAATTATTAATATTTAAGTTTGGTTTTTAAAAATACGCAGAACTAGAAAAATTTTTCAAAAAAAAAAAACCTTTGAATTCGTGTTTTTGACGAATAAAAAATACCCGTAAACTTTATGTAAGTTATTATGAGGACCAATTTAATGCCCTATCCCTTTAGTTTTTTCTTTGTTAATTCAAACATTTATTGTTTAAATATATGATGCTGGTTCAATGATGCAATGTGTTTTTTGTGGTAGGTAAGTTCATTAATTTCAATAATATGATCTCATTTATAAATACGTTTTAAAAATGTGTCGTTTGATGACAGTGTTAACTAAAACGGTGTTTACAAATTGGTAATTTTATTTCAATTTTTAACCCAGGGCAATTTTTAAAGCTTGAAATTCGACAATAATATTCAACGAAACTGTAAAGAATTACTATTTAAAATAGATACGTCTATTCGCGACCACGTTAACTGAGACAAGTTTGTACCTACCTATCGCCTGTACAAGTAATATTAGTTCAACCCAGTGGCACAACTAGGGCTAAAATTTGGGGGGGGGGCTGTGGCCTCCACCTGATTTTACATAAAAAGTAACACATGGGGGCAATGCCTCCACCCCCCCCCCCCCACCCCCATATATATTCACATATAGGAATATAAAAAGTGATAAAAAAATATATTTATTTACTCAAATTTAATTTTTCACAATAATCGTATTGTAATGATATGCTCACATATCATAATAACAAATAAACTAAAATCTTACAGGATAATAAATAACGGCCAGACTGTCGTTCGTAGAAATCGGGCATCCTTAACAAAACTATTGTCACCGACAAAAAGGTCTTTGCCGCCGAAGAGAAATCTAGTTCGGGGAAGTACAAAAACCACCTACCACTCTTTGATAGACATATCTGTGTCGTCTCTTAAATCAGTGCATGAGCACCAGCCACCGAGTAAGAACCTCTCAAAATATCAACATCGATTTCCACGAGCGACAACTGGACTTCATATGTTAAATCAAAATCAGTGCGTTTTTATTTCGATTTGTATATTTGAAGTATTACCTTGTGTCACCTAAAATCTAAAAAAACTCTACAACAAAAAAATAATTATAAAATTTTATTAAAATGTTGTCAAAATTCGAACTTTAAATACTTATAAAAAAAATTGTGCCTATGTATTTTTAATATTTTTCAAATGTCATTATAACAATATAGTAGGCGCCTTGTATTAAATTTTCAAGCTTTTTACCCGACAAATAAAGTTTTGTTGACATTCATATAAAAAAAGTCTAATAAAATTGGAAACTGAAAATATTCCTATACAGTTCAAAACAAATCAAAATATTTTGAAAATTTTGTCGTGTATAGAAAATGCGAAAATAAACAACCAGTGAAAATTTGATGTATGTTCATTTGTTTTAGAGTAACGAAGTTTGGAGTTTGTCCAAAACCGATTTTGCTGTTGTAAAATTTGACGTCTTGCTGTCATCTGAATTTTGACTTTTGAGAATTGAATGAACATTGATCCAGCGATAACACTCTATTTTGGCGGTACATAATGTTGATAACAATATAAATTTAACAATTAACATAGAGTAATATCATATTCTAAGATAATAAAATACAGAATTCTGTGGTTAGTGGTTACCAAAGATAAAATCTAATTAACAATGGTAGTCATGGTTTAAAATATCTTGAACCGTGATGGTGGTTGTACGAAATTTTAGATAGCAATATTTTATTTTTGAACATTTTATCGTGTATATAAAATGATAAAAAAAAACCGTTGTAGAAATATGATTATTGTGTTACCTACACAAACAACCAAAATAAATAAATAAATCATTGAATAATTTATAAATTCATAACTCCGCGCAAATCCTACACAAACAACCAAAATAAATAAATAAATCATTGAATAATTTATAAATTCATAACTCCGCGCAAATCTAAAATATATAATGTAAATTATTTACGTTTTTGCTGATAAACTACAATATAATAAAATTTACATCTTC
>NW_021769923.1:10818-13299 GCF_005508785.2 Acyrthosiphon pisum | reverse complement strand
TTCATCACGGAGTTCGTCATCTTGTACAACTTTTGTGTATGCGAGAACAAGATAAAAAGAAAACGAATTAATCAACGTAAACACAATACTATGTGAAGAAGCTCAAATTATACAAAAGCACGTACCTATCTGTGGTAAAAGCAATAATTTCGTCTAAAGTTTTGGCTGACCATACAAAGTGTCCGCGTTACGCATTTTAAACAAAGTGACCGTTTACCCTACATCGTCTGTACGTTTTAAGTAC
The DNA here is from genome assembly GCF_005508785.2 of Acyrthosiphon pisum. NCBI lineage: Eukaryota > Metazoa > Arthropoda > Insecta > Hemiptera > Aphididae > Acyrthosiphon > Acyrthosiphon pisum. Next base: position 13,055 of record NW_021769923.1, on the reverse strand, counting down.
AAATTTATAATCATTTTTATAATGCATTGTCATACAAATTGTGTTAAATGTCTAATGAAATGTACTGTTCTAAAATAAATTAAAATAGTCTAAACGCGATATCTACTGTATAACAGCAGATATTGGCAAATACATTTGTCAAGAAATCATTTTTTAATTAGAATAATAATAGAAATTAGAAATGTATTGCTTCATGAGCCACAGCACACACCCATATAATATGGATATAATAGAATTATAGGTATTATATTGATTATTTTAAAATTCTAAGTACAAAACTATTTACATAATTTATTATCTATATGTAAGCTGTAATTAAGTTAGTTAAAATATTCAATTTTCATTAAAACACAATGAAGCTATATACTCTATCTTAAATAAGCGAGTAACCTCAGGCGGCCACTTGTTTTGTAACACCACTATAGCAATTAATATGTTACATGACACCAGGGCTTGCATTTGAAAAAAAAAATCCGTTTTACGTTATTTACAATTAAAACGTTACACAATTTTTGCGTTTATCGTTCTTTAGCATTAAAACTTTATTCAAATTTTGCGTTCATCGTTATTCAGAATTAAAACGTTATTCAAGTTTTGTGTTTATCGTTATTTAAAATAGTGTTAATACCTTAAAAATAATAACTAATACGGTTAGTTAATGGCCCAGATACGGAAAATAATATAATCAATTTTTAGATTGATTGTATGACATAAATGTTTCCACGAAACCAATAGCTTTTTAAATAAGTAGATTTTAAAATATTAGGTTTTCCTTTATTTTTCGTTCAATGATATTATTCTATAAATTACGTTTTTCGTTATGTTTTGTTTCATGTTATATTATATATTTTGTTAATCGTTAAGTTTTGTTTTTCGGTATTTAATTATTTTTGATTATCGCTTTTTCTTATAATAACATTTACAAATTTCAATCGTTTTTGATCAAATAGGTATAACGTTATAATCGTAACGTTATTATAACGTTTGCAAGCCCTGCATGACACCAATGTTTAGATGTCACATTAAGGCTATACGCCTTTACCTATTCCATAATAAAGCCAACCCATTTCCGCTGTATTCTGCCGACTGAGGTTACAATTTGAAACTAAGCATACCTACTACGTAACTAGGTATTACCTAATGATGAGAAACCCGAAAACATATTATTATCTTAATTGATTATGATAATATGGAATTGAAAAATGGTATGATCTATTTTCAGTTAATTTAATAATAAATTCAAATAGGTTTTCAGATGCACAGGTTAGAAAACCCAATATTATTGTAGGCACAATTTATATACTTACGACACATCTGGTCTGGTGTTTGCCCCCCGCTTGGAGGACATGGCCGTTTAGTCTGTATACTTTTTCATTGTCGAACAGCGTGGCTGATTGTGACATACAGGAAAACACCAATTGGTCCAAATTTGCAAAATTGCCTAATGACAGAATAACAATAACGCGTGAGCTCGATGAAAATGGTATGGCATATTTTTAAATCATATTTCTTCATTATAATTCATATAGTGATGAGTAGAGCGCGGATTCCTATGCAATTGCATATTTTTTTCCTTTTAATATTTTTGGATTTTTGTCAGTTATCTCCACGAATCATCATAATTTGAATCTAATGGTGAAATTTTTTTTTGCATATTTCTGCATATTTAAAGGTTATTGCATATTTTTGCATATTTTGGCGAAATTCAAAATTTATTGCATATTGAAGTGAAAATTTAAAAAAAATGTATAAAATAATATTTTTTCAAGTAGAAAAATTAAAACTAAATTTTATAGTCACTAAATAATAATTTATATATTATATTATATTTATTTATAACATTATAAGATAAATAAATAATCGATTACGACGTTAACTTAATCGCTTTTGCTGTGTCGGTCGGTTATCGACATACCACTGGGCACTCGGTTACATCGTTTGTCGTTGTCTGTAAATAGTGAATATGCCGAAACTTGAAATGCATATGATTATTAATTTTAATAATAAATTAAGTTGTTCAGAAAATTTCCTAATTTTTTTTTTTTTAGGCGTTAAAGTTATTAATATTATAAGTTTTGTTGTACATTTTAAATAAATAAAAAATTCTTGCATATTTTTTTACATATTTTTATGATTTTGACTGCATATTTTTACATATTTTCATGATTTTGACTGCATATTTTTTGCATATTTTCATGATTTTTACAGCATATTATATGGCATATTTCGATACTTTA
>NW_021769923.1:3342-10768 GCF_005508785.2 Acyrthosiphon pisum | reverse complement strand
CGATACTTTTAAGTGCATAAAAATCCGCGCTCTAGTGATGAGTGATCTTATGTCTTATCCCTCATTGAATAATCATCAGGCAATTTATCATATTAATGTGTTCAGTAGGGTCGTTTAATCAGATTTTGATGGGAGGGGGGTGGTGACTGAGGGGACAGATGAGATAGGTGTAAATTATTGGGTGCAAAAAAATTGTCATGCTTTTTTTTGGTAGGTGTTTCAATTCTTTCTTATTTAAAATTAAATTATAAGAGAACAAGATTCTTAATAGGTATATAAATATTTTTTCTTATCATATTATGTAGGTATTATTTTTTTCTAATTCAACATAAATTATTTTAGTTTTTAACTAAAATGACTAAAAATAAATACATTTAAATTTGTGTGATGATGACGATTATTATTTTTTTTTTTTTTTGAGATAAGTAAAAAAATTATAAAAAGTGGCACCATCAAGCATTATTGTACCTAGGCTGTACTAGTACCTGTTTTATATAACATAGTGACAGAGTAGATACATGTTAAATTGGAATAGACTTCTTGGAGTCACAGAAACAGTGCAATATATTAGTATAGTAAAATAATAAATTGATCAACGTACCTGACACACAAACGCCGTTATTCATACGACCAAACTTCACGCTGAATATTTTCATTTCGTTAGAGTCATTACGAGATCTGAATCCGAGTGAGGCACAACCTTTAACCGGTGACGAATCCTCAGCGTTGAAGATCACATCAAAATCTGCAGTTACATTAGGTGGACATCTGCCCTGGATAGTTGCAACCTCTATAACACAGATATCAAATCAAATGGGTTTTGTATTTATAATTGGTAATAATTAGCGTAATAATAATTATTTGTATTATTATAATTGAGTATGAAATTAATAATGACAATATAATTCAGCGGTTCTTAACTAGACGTGGTGCACGGCCCCCTGGGGGTTCGCAGTACTCATGTCTGGGGTCCGCGGGAGCCTTAACACATAAGTACATAACAGTAAATTGCGCCCGCTATTTTTCAGGGATTAATTTCTGTATAGTAAATTATCAGGATAATCATTTTGCGACTCAATACACGTTTTTACACTACATAGCCACTTTGTTTCACCCGAAGACAACTAACGTTTTAATTTTTTAAATTTATAAGTATGGTTGATTATAACATAAATTTCTTTCTGGCTAAATCCAGTTTGTATAATATCCATGTTTCACTATTGCACGCAAACGCCTTACTAAAATATTACCTATGCGTAATGTCGTTCTATACGCGTAAAGGCATTGATATCGCTAATATCATAACCAATAAATGAACACAGTTGCGTAATTATGAGTTTGGTTTGGGGGAGGGGGAATATACGTTTTTAGCAAACATGAATGGTCATTATCAATACTTTGATCAAAATGTTAGAAGTAAAAAAAAGTTTTGGGGGGTCTATTCCCCTAATCCCCCCCCCCTCATTACGCCCCTGAATGAACAACAGTATTTTTAAAATACAGATTATAAAATTAATATAAATTATCACATTTTTACAAAAAAATAAGGGTAATAAAAATAATTATAAATGTGTATGTTTTGTTATGTCTTCGTATGTAATTTGTAATATTAAATAATTGTTATAATTTCCGTTATGATATGAGATGTTAAACATGTTAAACATGAGATGTTTTGAAAAAAATGGTATTTGAAAAAATACGCGGGGTCCGTGATTTCTAAAAATCTTTTATTTGGTGTCTGTGATCTACAAAAGATTGAGTACCGCTGATATAATGGGTAAATGGCGAAATATTAATAATAATGAATAATATAAAGTGAAAAAATGAAAATAATATTTACACGAAATCCAAAAAATTGAAAAAAAAATCGTTCATAAATAATAATAATTGTAATAAGCTGAGTGATATTAGGAGTTCAATTAAACGAGTAACGAGATGAGAAAATTCATGCTGGTACTTACCTTCTATATAATCCTCGTTGAGTCCAGAGTAGGTTGCCCTATTGGGAACAATTGCGGTTGCGACGATCGCCATAATCATTGCTGCAGTAATTGTCATCATAATTGCGTTGCCTCTCGTAAATGGGAAGTCGAGAAGAAAATCAACAAATTCGAACAAACGATCGGCAAAATATTATTAAAATATACGAGACGGTAAGACGGGTAAGCCGGTGAACTGTAAGAAGTTGGTACACGGATCGCACTCTGGTAGCGAGACACCCTTCGCGAGCTTTTTTATAAGCCGGCCACCGGTGGTGGTTGTAGTGGTGGTCGTCCCCTCTGCTATAACATCTGACCTATCGCAGGCTTGTATCGACCAATACTCCCGCCTACCAAACAGTTTACATTACAGTGATATATTATTAATGTGTTTACCGTATCTAACATCGGCGCCGGCTCGATGACGGGATGAGAGGGGTGCACGCCCCCGTGTTTACGGGCACCTTCCGCGTGGGATTATATTATATACATATATATCGATCATGGCTGTAAAAGAACAAAAAAACTGTATGGGTAACACTTATATGTTTTTCATATGTTTACATTTTTTTGGAGCTAAATCCAATTTTCCATTTCATTTGACTGGCCACGGGCATCTAATTAGTTTATAATTTATTTATACTTTATACATAAATTATTGCCCTTTCCAGAAACAAACTATTTTTAATTGGATTGATGTATCTAATGATGTCCTTATTAATATTTCTATATTGTATAGGTACTTACCATCATTGATTATAAATACTATTATTATACTATTAATAATACTTGCACTATAGTATTTTTTTAATATTAGGTAGATACAATTAAACAATAATTGTTAATGTTCACTTATTAATACAAATCTATTTAAGATTCATAGTAAAACCGTAGCGTCTTAAATACCTACACTTATAATATTAAATATAATTAGTGACTTTTATCGTACGATTTTATTGTATTTTATCAATACGTTATAATATAGGTACCTACACGGAATTAGTGACGTAATTTCAGTTTTTGAGAGGGGGGGGGGGCTTTTTGACCAGCCAATAATATAAATGAAAACAACCACTGGCTAACAATATCGCATTACATTATATTATTACAATTATTGCATTTTTATCTCAATACAAAAAGCCTTCTTAAATATTTTTTTTATTTCAGCCAGCCAATATCACAGTTATCTGACATAAACATTGTTAGTGGTTACTGGTTAATATAAGCATAGATGCATTAATAACAATTTTTTTAGAGAGATAACAGTGACTAAATAATTAATAAATAATAATATGTAGAGAGATATCGATACACAATATTATACTACCTATTAGGTACAATCTAAGAGATATGTAGTTCATGAGCTATTAGACTCAGTGAGTCGACTCTTTGAAATGAACTGAACGAGTCGAATCAGTGTTTCAAGATTTGGCGACTCAGTGACTCAGTTCAACAAACATTTCAAATTCAATTCACAAACCAGGAATATACACTATGGTTATGGTTATACTACGATTAAAGATAGTACTATCAGCTATATCTGAGCCCCGTGGTTCTACATCCTTTATAGGTTATACCTTTATATACTAAAATATACTAACTTTTGTATACATACACTATACCCGATACCGTATACGTCTATACGCGACTCGCCACTCGACGACTCGACCAATCTTTTTTATATGGGAACGGCTCGACTCTCGACTCTCGACTCTCAACTTTCGAGTCTCGTTTAACATAATATTGTAAAAACAGTATTTTTTTCGAAGGTAAGGTTATAAACATTTTTAAAATTATATTTATTTAATCAATAAATATTGTCCAAATCTGTAAATAATAAATAATTCGTCAGGTATGTCCAAAAACATATAAAAAATAATTAAAATAATGTGACAGTTTAAATACAAAATACAAATAAGAAATGTCTACAAATTAAAATTTAAAAAAATCATCTTTCCAAAATTATTATTTTTTAACCTATTCGGTTTTTCAGTTATTGTTTGCAAACAATAAATAATTCGACAGGTATGTCCAAAAACATATAAAAAATAATTAAAATAATGAGACAGCGTCTGATCGCTCAAAACATGCATCTTTATTGTTTAGTATGTACTATGTAATCCACTAAATACTAAATATTAACTTTATAAAATATTAAAATAATAAATAGTTACTAGCAGTCTGAATTGCATTTTTTTTAAATAATTTTTTTAATAATAAAATATAATATACGTATTTATAATTAAATATTAATAATGTGGTAAATGGTAATTATACTATTATAGATACTAATTAACGTTTAAAAATATATTGTAGTCGGGGGATTTTTTTTTCCAATTACCGTTTTAAATACTTAAAAAAAAAGTTATTCTTAACCCGTGTTAATGGTTTCCAACTATTTCAAACCGACCAAACCTGGTAAATATTAGCGGGGAAAAAACAATATTATTTTAAAATTTGTATATCAGCCCATGTCATAATTAATAATAATTATTATTATTATTAATTAATAAACAGATTTTTATATCATGAGCTGATAACGTTTACCTATGGAGTCGAGCCTCAGGAGTTCAATAATATAATAAACAGGTTGTGAATTGGAAGAAGAGTCGAGAGTTGACTCACTGATTCGACTCATTAAACTGAGCTGAATTGAATGATTTGACTCAGCGGAATGAGTTGAAATTCCCATCCCTAGGTACTATATGAAGGCCCAAAATTAGTCAATACCTGGCCAGCTAATGACAAGGGGAAATACCAACACTGCCCCCCCCCCCCACAAAATGACGCCACTACACACCTTATTTAATTAGTATATTATTAAACTGTACTTTGTATTTTACTGTGAGCGTATAATATACTACTAACATACGCTCACAGTATATTATGTCTTTAGCAATGGCTAGCGAATATTTGTGCATCTGGTCTTAAAACTAAATTTGAAAAAAAAAACTTAATGAAATTAAAAAAAATGAATGTAGTGCTCTAATGAGTGATAATAATAAAATTATATTTAAATGTCACATTTATTTTAAATAAAAATTTTGCTTTCACAAAATATTTTATTTTAAGTAGTTAGCATAGGTACTAATGTGTACTATGTTTTATATAGGTATAATTGTACAATTTTGGTGACGTATTTTGTATGGGTGATGTAAAAATAATATTATAATTTAAGACAACATGGTTGGTAAGGGAGTTAGTGTCCAGTGGATAATTTATACCCTATCCTCAAGAAAATCCTACATACGCCTATGCTACAGGATCTTCTTTGTACATATGTCGTTAACTGTTTATTTTACAAATTGAAGAACCATGAGATCATTTAGTCTTTCATCGCATGGTAGAGCGTAAATATGACTTAATATATTTTTTGAGCGATAAAAATACCGATAACGATTTTTATAAATAGTTAAAATCATGTTTGATATCGATTTCAAGCCCCGGTTAGATAACTTCTTTAATATTCGAATTTTAACCTTTTTCGATGGATCTCTAAATCATATAACAAAGTTATGGCCAAATTACGAATATTCATAGCTTCAGTTTTTCTGACTAGGCGATGAAGAATCAATCAGTCAGCTGTCAGGACGATATATTTTATATAATATTATATATATTATTCCATAATAATAATCAAAATAATTTTCCCGGTCTGTTGTTGCAAACGCGAAGGGTCGGGTAAGACCATACTATATGTCTATATATTAAGTTTATTATCGTACCATAGGGGTATTATATTATTATTATTATTATTATTATTTGGCGGTGCTGTAAAATCATTTAAAACCGAACCCCACAGCTGCACCTTTATACTATATAATTTATTATTATTACCCAGTAATCCGTATAGAATGGTGCCGCTCTGCTGGCACTCCTAAACGACAACGAACACGCCTACACATCGGTAAAACGTACTACGCAGTTGAATATTATATTCTCTTTGAAATGCCGCTACTACGCAGTAGTTTTAAAAACATTGTATTATGTTATACCATACTATCGGTCTTGTAAAATCATTTAAAACCGAACCCCACAGCTGCACCTTTATAATGCACTATATAATAATATGATATATTATTATAACTCTGCAGTGATACGTATAGAATTGTACCGCCCTGCTGGCATCCCTCGTTGCATTCTTAAACGACGACGAACATATCGGTAAAACGTACTACGCAGTTGAATATTATATTCTTTTTGAAATGCCGCTACTACGCAGTAGATTTAAAAACATTGTATTATGTTAAACCATACCATAGGCGTGCACACAGGGGGTGCAGGGTATGGAACTGCACCCCCAGCGAGTTCAGCTTAGAAATAGATTGATTGATAAAAATTATATTTTTAATCATTTTTAATCATTTTTTCAAACCCGCGGGCACACGATGAGTGCTGGTAATTGGTATTATCGTTGTATATCGTGTTCTGTTATCACGGTGTGATAGTCGATTGATAGTAGCTATCGTAATAGCGGCTATTCCAAAAGTTATTTATAACTTCGGAATTGCTGTTGTCAATTGTGATCATAAAAAACACATTAGTGATTGTTGTTGTTTACAGTAAGAAAAACGAATTCTTGACAGCGCACTGCAGTATAATAATTTTATGGTGTGTCGTGTATTCACATGTGTGATCAATTTGTAAATTTTATTGATTTAGTTAAATAATATTAAAATTTAAATGTCACTTTTAATTACTGTATAACTTTTTTAAGCCTTCATCGCCAAAACAAACAAAAACTGGTAAGTTATATGCTGTTATGCTGCTATATGCAATAAGTTACCTACATGGTTATCTAATTGGTACAAATTAAAAAACAATTACCTATTTATTATAACTAAAAATAATTTTTATTATTTTTGCCATTTTTCCATTTTAGATGTAAATAAAAAAAAATTGCCTTCCATTAAAGACAGTGAAAAATATTCTTTGACTTCAGGTAAGTATATTATCAAATATTATTTTATTAGATTGTATACATAAAAGCAAATTTTTAATTTTTATTTTCATAGAATTGTTGATGTATTGTTAAATATTTACTTAGATTATGTTTACAAATGAACGTTTAGGAAATTAATAACACTACATTTGTTTCTAAATTATTTTATTTGAACTTACATCAAGGTTAAAAATTTAAAACAAATTAATTCAAAAAACAGATTAGATTCCAAGATGATGATTTTTGTGAAGTAAGAATTGGCATCACAAATCAACCCAGAAGATATAATTGATGAATTGAAGTCTATGTACCCAGGTACACGTCGTCTTGAATTATAATTTATAAAATTATTATTAACATGACTTTTAAGAGAAATAAAATAATTAAAATTATTATTAATTTTTTTAGATTCTGAGTGGAACGATGAATGTATTGATTTTACAATGATGTGTTGTTTTTTATTTTTTTTATTTTTATTTTTAATTTTTAATTTATTTTAATTTTT
>NW_021769923.1:0-2174 GCF_005508785.2 Acyrthosiphon pisum | reverse complement strand
ATATCAGTTGAAAAATATTAAAAATTCATAGGCACAATTTTTTTTTATAAGCATTTAAAGATCAAATTTTGACAAAATTTATCAAATTTTAATTAAAAAAATTATTTTGTAGTTAAAAATTTATAAAATGTTCAATTTTTGTATCTAAGAATTGAAAATTTAAAACAAGATTCCACGTAAGTAATTAATTCTGTTACCAAAAAATCTAAAAAATACATTTACACAGTTTATTTTTATAGTCATTTTAAGTACAAATTTGGACGAAATTACATATTAAAAACCTAGAATAACTATTTTAGTTATTTTGTTGTGATTGTATAATATTATTCGTGGGTACTTGAAACTTCTAAAGTATACTATTATATATCTATGATAGTACCACGGTTTTTTGTTGATGTATAATGCGTTATAAGTACCTAATAGATATTATGATATGATTAATTTGGAATTTATTATAGGTACCTATTATAGGTCAATTTTTTTTTAATACCATAGATAAGTATATATATGTCTAATACATAGACTGATATACCGTCTCCGCTCAGAATCGTTTTTCTTATACAGTGATATTTTATCATTGAATTCAAATTTAATACTGTCCATTATACAGTGACCCACTTCTAACCTACTGTACAGCAGAGCGACATCCACTTACCCACCTTTTTTTTTTATTTATTTATCGTGGCCCGGTGTGTTATGTGGCTAGGTAACATACTGAAATATTCAATCTGTTTTTACTGTGCACCCTCAGCAAAAAATATGTCCTGCGCACGCTTATGTACCATACTATATAGTAAGTTTATTATCGTACATAGTGGTGTTATATTATTATTATTATTTGTCGGTCGTGTAAAATCATTTAAAACCAAACCCCACAGCTGCACCTTTATATTGCACTATATAATATAATAATATATTATTATAACTCAATAATATGTATAGAATGGTACCGCCCTGCTGGCTCCCCTCGATGCTTTCCTAAACGACGACAAACATGCCTACACATCGGTAAAACGTACTACGCAGTTGAATATTATATTCTTTTTGAAATGCCGCTACTACGCAGTAGTTTTAAAAATATTGTATTATGTTATACCATACTATCGGTCGTGTAAAATCATTTAAAACCGAACTCCACAGCTGCACCTTTATACTATATAATATAACATATTATTATTACCCAGTAATCCGTAAAGAATGGTGCCCACCCCTCGATCCGTTCCAAAACGACGAAAAACATGCCTACACATCGGTAAAACGTACTACGCAGTTGAATATTATATTCTTTTTGAAATGCCGCTACTACGCAGTAGTTTTAAAAATATTGTATTATGTTATACCATACTATCGGTCGTGTAAAATCATTTAAAACCGAACTCCACAGCTGCACCTTTATGCTATATAATATAACATATTATTATTACCCAGTAATCCGTAAAGAATGGTGCCCACCCCTCGATCCGTTCCAAAACGACGAAAAACATGCCTACACATCGGTAAAACGTACTACGCAGTTGAATATTATATTCTTTTTGAAATGCCACTACTACGCAGTAGATTTAACAATATTGTATTATGTTATACCATACTATATTATAGTAAGTTTATTGTCGTACTGTAGTGGTGCTAATGTGTTATATTATTGAAGTGAAACTTCTTTACGCAGGGTAGTAAAGAAAAATAAGAGAACGGGCGACCGTACGAACGCGAACGTCCGTGTGCGTGTCCGTGTCCGTGTGCGCATCCGCGGATTGTCGTAGCTGTATTTTGTAAACGGCTATGGGTTGTGGGCGGCCACGTGTATAACATACCAAAAGTTAGCCCCCTTTTTTGATTTAAGTATATCTCGGTCCGGTTTCAACTTGGGTACCCCGTTTTACCACCAAAAATTTTGTCTATAGACCCTCTAAATAGCCCCCCCCCACCACCCCTCCTCAAAGTTATTTCGGAAAAACTCGATGTGTCGTCCTACGTTTCTGTAACTTGAGTTTTCTTATAGTATGTAGGTTGTGATAAAATTCGGCGTCCCGTGTCGAGATCGTACGAGATGTTTTTTTTCGTCTTCCGGGTCCCCGAAAACTCAAAATTTGCGTTTTTCGGGGTGTTTCTGCACGGACACTTTTTTTTAGGCACGTCGAGCTGTTTTTGTAGTCGGGCCTTATAGAGGGCTTTGC
>NW_021769922.1:31353-31616 GCF_005508785.2 Acyrthosiphon pisum | reverse complement strand
TAATTAAACAATTAAAAAACCGAATAAAAAAGTGAAACGCACGAGCGTAAACAGTTGACTTGCGCCTGGCATAAATACGCACTAATGAAAGCGGCCCATTATACGTTTTGAAAAACAACTTAAAAAACGCTTAAAAAAAATTTAAAAATGCTATACTGTTGATAAAGAGGTGATGAACAATAATAAAATGCTTAAAAAAATGAATGAAAAAGCGTAACGCACGAGCGTAAACGTTTGACTCGCGCCTGGCATAAATACGCACT
>NW_021769922.1:29453-31253 GCF_005508785.2 Acyrthosiphon pisum | reverse complement strand
CATGAAAGCGGCCCATTATACGTTTTGAAAAACGACTTAAAAAACGCTTAAAAGAAAATTTTAAAATGCTATACTGTCGATAAAGTGGTGCTGAACAATAATAAAATGCTTAAAAAAATGAATGGAAAAGCGAAACGCACTAGCGTAAAGTCTAACGTGCGACCGGTATCGGTACGCGCTAATACAGGCGGCAGAATATTCGCTTAAAAAAAAGCTCATATAGCTATATAGAAGAATCGGGATGCTGAACAATAATAAAACGCTTAAAAAACCGAATAAAAAAGCGAAACGCATGAGCGTAAACGTTTAACGCGCGCCCGGTATCGTTACGCGCTAATACAGGCAGCAGCTAATACACGCGGCTCATTATACGCTTAAAAAACAACTTAAAAAACGCTTAAAAAAAAATTTAAAAATGCTATACTGTTGATAAAGAAGTGAAGCACAATAATAAAATGCTTAATAAAATGATTAAAAAAGCGAAACGCATGAGCGTAAACGTTTAACGCGCGCCCGGTATCGGTACGCGCTTATACAGGCTGCAGAATATTCGCTTAAAAAAAACGCATAAAAAATTAAAAAACGCTTAAAAGAAAATTTTAAAATGCTATACTGTTGATAAAGAGGTGATGAACAATAATAAAATGCTTAAAAAAATGAATGAAAAAGCGAAAAGCACGAGCGTAAACGTTTGACTCGCGCCTGGCATAAATACGCACTCATGAAAGAGGCATTTTATACACTTAAAAAAAACGACTTAAAAAAAGCTTAAAAACTGTTGAAAATTAAATTTAAAAAATCTATATAGAAGAATTGGGGTGCTGAACAATAATTAAACAATTAAAAAACCGAATAAAAAAGTGAAACGCACGAGCGTAAACAGTTGACTTGCGTCTGGCATAAATACACACTAATGAAAGCGGCCCATTATACGCTTAAAAAACGACTTAAAAAACGATTAAAAGAAAATTTTAAAATTCTATACTGTTGATAAAGTGGTGCTGAACAATAATAAAATGCTTAAAAAAATGAATGGAAAAGCGAAACGCACGAGCGTAAACGTTTAACGCGCGCCCGGTATCGGTACGCGCTAATACAGGCAGCAGCTAATACACGCGGCTCATTATACGCTTAAAAAAACAACTTAAAAAACGCTTAAAAAAAATTTAAAAATGCTATACTGTTGATAAAGAAGTGAAACACAATAATAAAATGCTTAATAAAATGATTAAAAAAGCGAAACGCATGAGCGTAAACGTTTAACGCGCGCCCGATATCGGTACGCGCTTATACAGGCGGCAGAATATTCGCTTAAAAAAAACGCCTAAAAAAATTAAAAAACGCTTAAAAGAAAATTTTAAAATGCTATACTGTTGATAAAGAGGTTCTGCAAAATAATAAAACGCTTAAAAAACCGAATACAAAAGCGAAACGCCTGAGCGTAAACGTTTAACGCGCGCCCGGTATCGTTACGTAATACAAAGAAATTAATAATACATATAATATAACAAATAGTTATGATACTGGAAAATATTGGGTATTTATAGGTAGGTAGTTATGTAATACAATGTAATTTAATGTGTTAAAATTTATTAAGACTATTGGTTTTTTGTTTATATCTTTTGGAATGAGTATTGTAATATGAAAATGCCATTTTTTTAATGTTATCGTTATTATTTTTTTGTTTTGTATCAAGACCTCTTAAAATACGGTTGATGTTTTTAAAATAAGTGAAAAGAAACATATGTACAGTTTTTTTAATAAGTATATCCTTAATTTTATGATCTGGACTATGTAAAT
>NW_021769922.1:28369-29133 GCF_005508785.2 Acyrthosiphon pisum | reverse complement strand
GTTTTAAATTGTCGGTCGTTAGCTATAAAATAATATTATATGTGAATATTTTATAAATTTTTAACGACAAAATAATTATTACATTTTAAATTTGATAAATTTTGTTGAAATTCGAACTATAAATGCTTATTAATAAAAATTGTGCGAATGTATTTTTAATATTTTTCAACTGCTGTTATAACAATATATCAGGACTCTTGCATTAAATTGTCATGCTTTTTTAACGATCAAATAACATTTTACTGATATTTATAAAAAAAAATAATGGAAATATAAACAACCAGTGAAAATTTCATGTATTTACAGTCATTAGTTTTAAAGTTATACCAAAAACCAAAATCAATTTTCTCGAAAACAGATTTTGCGTAAAAATTCCCGTTTTTCCTTAATTTTTCTTTTGTTTTTCACGGCGCTTTTGAAAACTATTGGAAAAATTTTACTTTTGACCCCCAAAAGTACCAACTAGATTCACTTTCCTATCAGAAAAGGTACTGTTGAAGAAAATCCAAGCACTTTTACTGTTCTAAAAGGTGATGACACACACAAAAAAAAATAAAAAAAGGTGGGTAAGTGGATGTTGCTCTGCTATACGGTAGGTTACAAGTGGGTCACTGTATAATGGATAGTATTAAATTTGAATTCAATGATATAATATCACTGTATAAGAAAAACGATTCTGAGTGGAGACGGTATGTCAGTCTAGATATTAGACATACATATTTAGGTATACCTACTTATCTATAGTATTATTAATAATTTCAAAT
>NW_021769922.1:14626-15541 GCF_005508785.2 Acyrthosiphon pisum | reverse complement strand
GCGATCACTACACAAATTTGGTGTCAGGTGTGGGGTCTGATATCGAATGAAAAAAAATTGATTTTTCAATATAAGTAATTCGAGACCCACCGACGAACCACGTTCAACCGTCATCAAGAGTTTCCACGCCAAGTTGTAGAAACAATTTGGTTCCAACAATCAATCCAGCCGAAACGGTCAGTTCAAGGGACAACGTCCACGGAACATACCAAGCCAGCAGTGCTTGTTCACGGAGTGCAGTTCAAGGAGGAAATCCAAACGAAGCCAAGCAGCTTTCAAGAGACGCATTCTTTCACCTCCAACAGAATGGATCAAGTGTAAGTTATTAATATTAAAATATACTTAGTCAAATCTGTTGTGAGTTAAGAGGTTATACGGTAGATGTATACAAGGAGTAAAGGATCAAGCGAAAACGATCCAGCTCTACAGGGACCTGAATCAGATTCAGTTTTAACGAATTCAATAGATTCGGATAGTACAGGGGACAGTACAGTCCATACAAGTCAGTTAATAGACTTAAATCGAACTATACGCGGCATATCTCGATGACATTGTGGTACACGGGTCAAGTTTGGTAGATCATGGTAATAAGTTAACGGAGGTATTCAAGCGTTTGCGCACGCATAATTTGAAGTTACAGCCACGGAAGTGTGCATTTTTACGTAAAGAAGTACTATATTTAGGTCATGTAATAAATGAGACGGGTGTCTCACCTGATCCAAATAAATTGAAATGTATTAAAGAATATCCTAAACTGAGAAACGCCAAAGATATAAAGTCGTTTCTCGGGTTACTTAATTATTATCGACGTTTTGTCGACAATTTCGCAAAAATCGCCAAACCACTTACGAATCTATTAAAAAAAGACGTACCATTTGTATGGACTGACATGTGCGAACATGCGTTCGAAGAATT
>NW_021769922.1:472-1496 GCF_005508785.2 Acyrthosiphon pisum | reverse complement strand
CAAGACCAAGACCAAGACTACGAATTGCTTTGCAAGACCAAGACCAAGACTGAGCCTGCAAGACCAAGACCAAAACAAGACCCACACTGCAAGAGTCTTGCAGTCTTGCAATATTTATTGTAATTTTTTTTTAAAAATTTTCCCAGAAAACACGTCATTTAGTGTAGGTTAAAAGAAATAATTTATTAGGAATATAATAAAAACGTAATATTTCATTTGATTTACAACACGTTCCAGGAATTGAGAAAATAATGAATTATTGAATTATTGAAAACAAGATAATAAATATTGGATACCACGATTATAAAGTGGTTTTGTGACAAATAGCAATACAAAACCTTAATGGAATTATTTTTAGCTGCCGAATACGACACAAATGTTGATGTGCGAGCAGTGAGCACAAATATATACCTATTATAATAATAACATCAGTCACCGTACGGGCAATACGGTATATTTATAAACCGCAATATTTATTTAGTGCTGTAAATAGCTCTCTTCATTGAATATAATACTAATAAGTAATAACAGTGTTGGCTTGCAAATTTGATCCAAGCTGCACAATCTAGATTGACTAGTAACTTTATTGAATAGAAACTTACAAAATACATTTATAAAAAGTTTATTATTATTATGAAATCAATAAACATAATATTTTTTTAAAAAAAGTGCAAAATGAAATAACTGTTATGTTAGAATTTTATATATAAGATAAGCTCTCTCTCTCTATATATATAACTGATATAACTATGTACTAATATAATTATATCTTAGAGATAATAAACAAATAACAATTAACAAATTCTACAAACTCATAGCATAAATAGGGAAAAAAAATTTTTTTTAATATTGCAAGAGTCTTGCAGCAAGACCAAGACTTGGGGTGCAAGACCAAGACCAAGACCAAGACTATAAACGGGTCTGCAAGACCAAGACCAAGACTGAGTCTGCAAGACCAAGACCAAGACTGCCATAGTCTTGGTCTTGGTCTTGGTTTGACCATCACTAAATTTTGGATATTTTG
>NW_021769922.1:0-422 GCF_005508785.2 Acyrthosiphon pisum | reverse complement strand
CGGCTCACGAGCATAGTGTTTAATTTGTATAATTTCACTGAAATAAAATTTTTCTAGTTGGTATCATGAATAACCAAATTACAGGTAGTAAATTGCCTTCAAAACGTAACTGTTTAAGTGTCTTATACTATAATATGAGAAATGTACATTTAAATTTGAATTCGAGTGTCTTGTTAACTATTGACGAATGTTTAATATACTGGAAGAAGGCACGGATTCTAAATCAAGATTGTGATAATTGTGCAAAAAAGTTGAAAAAGTTGTATGAAGACTTACTAAAACTAAAATTGGAAATTTATATCGGATGAGGGAAAAACAATTTGAAGAAACATTGGATGATTTATTTGACATCACACATTCAAATGCAATGAACACAATTAAAATTTACGAAGACAAAGAGTTTTTAATATTACAACGACAAA
>NW_021769921.1:4888-5659 GCF_005508785.2 Acyrthosiphon pisum | reverse complement strand
TTTCAAGCTTTTTTGATAAACAAATAAAATTTTATTGATATTTTTAGAAAAAAAACTAAAAAAAAATGAAAACTGACAATGTCCGTAAAGAGCTCAAAATAAGTCAAAATATTTTGAAAATTTTATCGTGTATAGAAAATGGAAATGTAAACATTCAGTCAAAATTTCATGCATCCACGGTCATTTTTTTTAAAGTTACACCAAAAACCAAAATCGATTTTCTCGAAAACATATTTTGCGTAAAAATTCCCGTTTTTCCTTAATTTTTCTTTTGTTTTTCCCGGCGCTTTTGAAAACCACTGGGAAATTTAAATTTTGACCTCCCCAATGCACCAACGATATTCACTTTCTGATCGAACAAGATACTGAAGTTGAAAATCGTAGCATTATTTCGACTACTTATCGTGTACACAGACACAAAAAAAATAAAAAAAAAAATAAAAAAAAAATAAAAAAAAAAATAAAAAAAAAAACAAAAAAAAAAATAAAAAAACACACATCATTGTAAAATCAATACATTCATCGTTTCACTCAGAATCTAAAATTAAAAATGTGGTAAAATCGATTTCAAGTAGACTTGACGAAAAATTCAAATCTGTTTTTAGAATTCTTATCGCTTCATTAGATCAGTTGTTATAATCATAGATAATAAATATATCTTTATTATCAATGGTTATAATAGGCAAAGAACCAGTCTATATCGCGTGTGTGTTAGACATAAACAGAAAATTACGGTATCGAATCCTTAACTATTAATTATAACAAATTATA
>NW_021769921.1:0-2470 GCF_005508785.2 Acyrthosiphon pisum | reverse complement strand
CATTAATTTCTTAGACGATGGATGCATTTTTTTTTGCCTTTTTTGCCTTTTTACTTATAAATGCCTTTTTGCCTTTTTTTTACCTTTTGTACTTATAAATGCGTATTTTGTGTTGAATTTATTCAGGTAATTTTATAATTTTATACACAACTTGGTGGACGTAGAAAGATCATTTTCGATGTACAAAAATATTTTAACCTCTAATCGTAACCGTTTTACTGAAGACAACCTATCAAAATACATGGTAGTCAATTTTTTTTTTAATACCAACTAGTTATTTTGCATGCAGTTTTAATTTTTAATTTGTATTTTTCTCAAAATGTGAGCAATTGAAAGTGTTTAAAAAATGTTCACTTTTTTATTTTGTAGTATATTTATGAATTGCCTTTTTATATGAATTAAATGCCTTTTTTTGCCTTTTTTTACATTTTAAATGCTTTTTTTATTGATTATATTGCCTTCAAATCCGAACCCTAGTAATAACTAATAACTACTAGTAATAACGATTAACTAATATTCATGTTAAACGTATGAATTATGGTTGTAAGCAAATTTTTGCAGTGAAAGCAGTGTATAATAATATGATATTACGATGTATTGTTAAACCGTCAAACTGACAAGCTTTGACATTTTAAATCTATATTTTAATTGTAATTGTGCCTATTTAATAAAATAATGTTGTGTTGTCATTATAAGTTATATAAGCTATAATTTATAAGTAATTCGATAATTTAAAAAATTAAAACACATCGATTACAAATGTCATTAGTTCATTTGTTTTATTATACGTTATTTATATTAAAGTTCACTCCAATAGTCATTACATTATTATTTATTTTATTGCAATTGATGTGTACAGTTATTAGTTATTACTCATTACTTTATTAAATAACAAAATATTATGCCGTTTAGAACGTTTTAAAATATGATATATTTATAAGTTTACAACAAATAAGTGTTATTTATAAGTCCTCATTCATAAATATCGTGTATTCGTGTCATTAAATATTTTTCAATTCTCGTGTATTAAACAATACACATGATATTATAGTAATATTACATTGTTATAATATATTACCAACATTTCTATTTTTGACTTACCAAATAATTTTCTCTAAAATAAACATTTGTCCGCGTTATAGATTAGAAGGCCAATGTCCCATCAGTTTAATACAATGTTCATATTTTGTAATCGTGACGCTTACCATTATTAACAATGCTTAATAATATTATATATTATTATATTATTATATTATTTTATACAGTACATATTATTTTGTATTATATCGCACTATCACACTAAAATAAATATTTTTATATCATTTATATCATTTGATAGTAATTCATGTCGAAGAACACTATTCCGATAAACGTACCAAGGCGTACTCGAGCTGTCCCTTTTCGGTCTTTTCTACACCTCCCCCCACCCTCTACATTTTCTCGGTATGCGGCGGCAAGTCTGTAACAACAACAACAACAACAACAACAACAACAACAACAACAACAACAACAACAACAACAACAACAACAACAACAACAACGACGGCAACGCGAGATCCCGAGGGCCTCTGATCGACGGGAGAGTGGGGGGAGGATAAAGTCAAGACCGGTCGGCGTGAACAATTGTTGACAAATAAACATAACAAATCGATGGGGCACTGTTTATGTGCTGTTTCGGGAATCCCGGGCGGCGGGCGTGAGCCGAGACGGAAGAAACGAAAAAAAAAAAAATAACGATCTACGCGGAGAAAAGAAACGGAGAAAAAAACGTGTGCACACATAATCGAAATATTTTTAATCGAAAAATAGTGGGGAACGGTGGCCCGCGGTCGCAATACGCACAGACGTCCACAGTGCGACGTTCTCGGTTGTCCCGACACTTACACGTACCGCCCGTTCGTGTACATCATATTATTAATAATATTGTTATATTATACCGACCGTAAAATAAATCGTAGCGACCGCGAAGACCACGTTGTTGTAGAATTAATATTCAGCGCCGACATCAGCCCAGTTCCGTTTGACGGACACCAACACATTCATTTATTTTTTATATTTTTATTTTTTTTTATTTTACGTAGGTACATAATATCGTTAACATATAGGTACCTCCTATATTATCGTTTATTGTAAACCGACATGTCGGTTGGTCGTCGATTAACATAGCGGTTATCGTCGATTATTACTCCGTTGCGAGTGTTATCGTTTTTGCCAAAAATACCTCGCGAAACATTTTTTCCGCCGCGTCTCCGTCTCGAGTGTGTAGCGAGTGGTGCGCCGCTGTTCCCGTCCGTCTTGCGGGAATTGTAATTATAATATTATTGTTATTTCACTAAGTTTATATTGTTTATATATTATTTTATATATATTTTGTTTCGTCGACTATTGCGCGTGCGTGCGTTCGATTGCCGTGATTGTGTGTGGTGCACGCGAGTGTGCCGCAGCCGCCACCACCGCCGAGGAGGAGGAG
>NW_021769920.1:5433-9680 GCF_005508785.2 Acyrthosiphon pisum | reverse complement strand
AGTCACAACTTTCAGGTGGTGTGTAAGAAGCAGGTGAAGTTCATCGTAACCAGTTGTGTATAGCACATGTAGCTTTTACTATTTTTATGGTAGTTTCAACTTTTACTGCTATAGGCTGACCAAAAACACGAAAGCGACTGGCTAATATACCGAAACCATTTTCAACAATTCTCCTGGCTCTACTAGTTCTGTAATTGTATACTCTTTCTTCCTCGGTCAAATTGATCTTCGAATATGGTTTCACAAGGTAGGTTTTTAAGGGAAAGGCATCATCACCCACTAGAACTCCTCCTTTGGGTAATAACGACTCATTTTCCAGTAAAGGATATAAGTCATACTGTTGAAATACACCACCGTCTGCATTTCGTCCATAGGATCCGACGTCAATATAACTAAACAATAGTTGTGGTCGACTATACCAAGAAGAACAATACTGTTTGTGCCCTTGTAATTGTAGTATTCACTCCCTGCACTTGGAGGTGCTTTAATTACTATGTGCTTTCCATCAATAGCCCCACAACATCCGGGTAAGTTCCATCTTTCATTGAATCCAAGTTGAATTTCCTGCCATTTTTTTAAAGTTGGCACCTGAAAAATAATACTTACGTTTTATAGTAGTTAAAAAAAACAATTTTAAAACCTTAGACACTCTAGACACTTAGAAAATTTGTTTTAAATGAGATTATGCTCGAATTTTTAAAAATGTAATGCCAATATAATAATAATAATAATAATACAATTATATTGTTACTATTGATATTATATTTATATTTAAGTTATAAATTTTATAAGCAATCAAAAATTATCTTTTGTAGGAAATCGGAACACAAGACACAATTCAAGACAATGATGAAACCACTTCTAACCTAAATAACGAAGTAGCTGTTGATGATGATTTAACTGATACAAGTGCACCGGTCTCACATGTTGAACAATTAGAAAATACTCCTAGAACTAAAAAGACTACATGTAATCTGCCCTCGCGTTTAAAAAATAGAGGACAAAAGAGAAGATTGGAGGTCATAACTGACGCTGTACAAGAGTTAAACAATTTGAATCAATCAATGAACACATCAACAATAGCTAGGGAAGACGAGTGTTATATCATGGGTAAACATATAGATATTCAATTGCGTGAGTTAGCAGAATACGACAGAGTACTAGCACAATATGACATTCAAAAAATTCTTATGAATTACCGGTTGAAAAACATGAACAGGCCATCATCAATAACTATATTTCCCAGGCCTAATAGTGCTGCTTCTACTATAGAAAAAATTTCATATACACCTCAAACATACACAAGTGAAGATAGTACTACTACGGACATTATACATTCAGCTATAGCTTATAGTGATATAGATTAGGTATAATAAGTTACAATTGTGATTTCATTTATCTGTTTTTATTATTTAAATTTATTATAAAGGTTAAAAATGTATGTTTTTATTATTAGGTATAATATGTTACAATTTTAATTTAATTTATTTGTTTTTATTATTTAAATTTGTTATTAAGGTTAAAAATGTATGTTTTTATTATTAGGTATAATATGTTACAATTGTGATTTCATTTATTCGTTTTTATTATTTAAATTCATCAAATTTAATAAATTATTTACCTAATAAAAAAAAAAAAAAATTATACTTACTTTTATGTAATCCTTTAAAACTGAATATATGGCATCACACACATCAGGAATCATATTTGAAATAGAAGATTTAGAAACACGGAACAAACAACATTCTGGAATTCATTCCTGAAGCTAGAAATGTTAATGTAATTTCTAGCTTTAGCCTGGCTGTAGAGCGGCGCGCATAAAAGTGTCATCACGGGTAATGATTGGTCTTATCATAATCAACAACGCATCAAATTGCTCTGGTGTTAGCCTAATCACAGATTTAAATTCTTGTGGGTCATTGTCATGCAGTTATTTTATGATTATCTCTGATGCTCCACATTTTTTTTGTCCATCCAATCTCTTATCCAAACTTTTCGTTTTTTCTTCTTCAATTCCTCCTCACATATTTCCAATAGCTCATCACACAACACTATAGAAATAGAACGCACTGCTTTTTTAAAAGCAATGCTGTAAGCTGTTTCTGCCATAATGAAATTAAAGTACTGAAAAAAATGTATTCTATGCTATAAAGTTTACTATGTTAACTGCAAAAGCACTACTGCCAAAGTTTCACAAATTGATAGCACAATGCAACTATAATAATAGTAGCTGGCGTCGTGTAAACGATGGACGTCAGTCACCTGCCAATTCCAGTTGGCAGACGCCAGTGACCTTCCAGCTACCATGCTATTAGGCATGCTAGCAACTGATATCGTGTAAATCAGCCTTAACTGTTTAGGTAGTATTGATGGCAAATATATTGTTCATCAGGTTTGATTTATGTTTTTAATATTATTCATGAATCATGATAGGTATATGTTTATTTTAAAGGCATTCGCAAACACTGGTTCTACGAAGTTTAACTATAAGAGATCACATAGCATCATACTTTTGGCAATGTGTGATGCTAGTTACAATTTTACTGTAGTAGAGATTGGTGCACCAGGAAGGTGCTGTGATGGTGGTGTTTTTTCCATTTCATAAATTGGCAAAGGTTTGGTGCATAAAACTTTAAATTTCCCTATTGAAAAAGAAATAGATAATAAAAGTGGACCAATCCCATATTACGCAGTAGGTGATGAAGCTTTTCCACTTTTAAAAAACCTTATGCGACCATACCCAGGAAGAGGTAGAAAACGATTACCATTAAATGAATCTATTTTCAATTACAGGTAATTTTCACAAATTAAATAAAATTGAATATTATTTTATTCTGATAAAACTAAAATATTTTCCTTTTCAGGCTTTCTAGAAGCAGACGCACTATTGAAAATACTTTTGGTATTATGTCTTCTAAGTGGCGTGTTTTTAGAAAACCCATAGTTGCTGGAGAAAAAACAGTTATTGCAATTACAAAAGCCGCGGTTGTATTTCACAATTTCATAAAAATGTCGAAACAAAATGAAGGTAATTATTTCTTAAGTATTTTTATCTGTTAATTTTTATCATTATATAATATATATTGCAGGTGTTCGCTATTATACCGAAATATCTAATAGCGATATGAATAATCAGGAAATGGGTGCTTTGGCTTCTGTCAATCAACTGGCTACTTATACTTATTCAGCTAATGCCAAGATAATAAGAAACAAACTAAAAGATTATTTTTCAAGTGATGGTACTATTGAATTCCAATATGATAAATTGTTTTAATTAAAAATAACTGTGTCATTGTTAAAGTAATAAAACTGTATTTAAAAAAATTTACTACTTCTCAAAATAAAATATTATTATTACAAAATAACTAAATACTTATTTAAATCACGAAAATAACAAAACTTAACTAGTCTTCTTTGACTTTATAAACTTAATATTTTAGAACTTTTCAAAACAAAACACTTACATATAAAATTAATACAAAATATAAATAATTTAGTCTTCTGCCATAATGGAAATGACTTTGTTTATTATTTCTGCTTGCAATGCCATTTTTTTTTTTTAGGTATGTGTTTTGTAAGCGATACTAGATAGTTACCAAAATGTTGGTCTTCGTCTGCTTTATTTTCAGTTGACAGTGGTAGACGGTAGTTATGGTCTTGATTGACGTAGGTAGTTCATTTAAGGTGGATTCTTCAAATGCATCATTATTTGACCCGGAAGATTAAATAAAAACACTATAACGGCAATTATCAATATGTATGTAAGGGCAAAATATAGATGTACACTTTGTTTTTAATACTTTTAGATGCCTTAGTTCTCGGTTCTTGTAAACTTATGATTTCATCGGATGAATTTATATTGCTAGTTGTTCTAAGAAAATATAAATATACAGCAATTTGTATTATACATACATCAGTTTTATAGAAATGTACAAGTAGGTAGATACTATTATAATCTCATCTTACTTATTATTGTTCATTATGACATCGTCCAAAAATTGTAATGCATTCGTGTGACACCAATTTTTTTTTCCTCCTCCAGCTCCTTTTCCTGTTTTTTTTTTTTGGTGAACATATTTTTCTCTCAAATATTTCCATTTTTCTTTATTGTATCTAGTGAATTTGCACATATAATAGAGTAAATTTTTCAACTAAATATTTAAAAACAAATCATGCCTATCAAAAACTAACCATTAAATTCTACGTATCACTCAACCCATACATTTTGTTTAATAGGTTCATATCGA
>NW_021769920.1:0-5333 GCF_005508785.2 Acyrthosiphon pisum | reverse complement strand
TTAGACATTGGTATTTTATGATCTCATAGAGGATGACGTTCACGTACAGCAATAATCAGCTTAGTATAATCTTCTGAATCTTCATCGTCGTTAATTTCATTTTCAACTAAATTCTCATTTGTTGTAATATTACTTTCTGAGATACTTGATGAATTTTGTTCTTCAATTTAAATTTCCCTCAATAAATTTAAAAACGAAGAAATTGAAGACACTGGTACATTTTTTGCTGAATTGTGGACCTTGGATAGTATTTTTTGGAAAGAATATTCAGGTTGAACTGGAAGTAAAAACAAGTTATTTAATTTTAATTGATAGTTAACTTAATTCACAATAATCCAATACCAGAACAAAAGGTATTATCAATTTAGTTGTGATTTCTTTTGAACTTGGTAAAAATTTTAATAATAAAAGTAGTTATTATTATTATGATAAAATCAGGATAAATAAAAATATTAATTTAAAATCTATTATTCAGTCATTTATTTCAACAATATAATTCAAAAACCTGAAAATATTAAATGTCTCCATAAAGCTTGACTGGATAACAGTTAAAAAAATAATTTTGAATTTACAACACAATCTTAATTCTTTAACTTAATTTTCGAACATATATGTGATGTATCATCTACATATTTCAGCTGTTTATATTTTTGGCACAGTAAGCCCTATAAAATGAAATAATATAAATGTGATTTAGTTTAGACTTTTAAAGTATATGATAAATCTAAAAATTCATAATTAAATTAAATTTTAAAGTGCAATGACTTCAGGAAATGCCCATCTTCCAACCGGTACAGAGTACAATGAGTACATGCTAAACAGTTACTATACAGTATATTGGTTACCCAATTCAAATTAAAAATAGTACACTTGCCAAGACTAAGCAACGTTTATAAAAATTAGTTTTATATTTGTACAGAAGGAATAAAACCTAATGTCCGCAAGGGTCATTTGAAGAAGTATATTGGGAAGACTATATTCATTTAAAAGTTTTTAAAAAAAAATATATTTGACTTTATTATGAAAAATTACAATCTATACATCGAGTAAAATAAGTAATATAAATATTTTACAAATAGTTCACAGGTTAATTATATACATGAAGGGGAAATCACACATTTGTGATACCCCTGAAAATTTTAAGTACTTAATCTTAAATTATCAGGTCACGGCACCAGTTTCTTTTGAGGCGTTTAGCTGGATTGCCGGGGAGTGTAAGTGAGGCTAATTCGTTTATTAGTTGATTAGGATTATCTCGTAGTTTGGAGTGGAAGCGCTTGTAGAAGATAGAGGCAGTTTCATTGATGGATGGTAATTTGAGGTAGTAATTTAATGACTCATTTGAGACAAACCACGGTGCACCAGTGATTACACGTTGAACTATGTTTTGGAAGGCTTGAATAGTTCTTTTATTTGAATTCTTTGCAGAGCCCCAGATTACGATGCCGTACGTCCAGATTGGTTTAAGAAGAGTTTTATATAGGATTATTTTGATAGGTATAGTTAAGTTCGAACGAAGGAGTGGTCTTAAAAGGTGGAGTCTGGAATTAAGCTTTTTTCACTTATTCTTTAGATGAGGAAACCAAGTTAAGCGTCTGTCAAGTATAAGCCCAAGATATTTAACTTCGGTCGAGTGAGGGATGTCAATGTTGTTTATTGATACAGCTGGACAGCTATGAAGTCGAAGTGTAAAAGTGACAAAGGAAGACTTGGATTCGTTGATTTTTATCTTCCAATTGGTGAACCATTGTGAAAGATTATTTAGGTGAGTTTGTATTTGTTGAGATGCAATGGTATGGTCAGAAGAAACTGATAATAATGCGGTATCATCAGCATATGTTCCAACTATAGTATCTTCAGATGTAGGTAGGTCTAACGTGTATATGGTATATAAGAATGGAGCGATATCACTGCCTTGAGGGACACCAGCATAGATAGGAAATTGATTGGAGTGTTGTAAGTTGTGGCGGACATTAAATGAACAATTTTCTAGATATGATTTCAGCATTAGGTATAAAGGGGCAGGAAATATTTTTTTTAGTTTAAAAAGGAGACCATCGTGCCAGACGGTATCAAATGATTTCGCAACGTCTAAAAAGACTCCAGCGCAGTATTTTTAGGTTTCGAGTGCTGTTGAGATGGTGTCCATTACACGGTGAAGTTGATGGGTTGTGGCATGAAGAAAACGGAAACCAAACTGGAAGTTTGGAATACTGTTGTTCAATTATGCAATGGTAGTGATGCGCTTGAGAATGACTTTTTCTAATATTTTTCCAAGAACCGGTAGAAGGCTAATGGGCCGGTACGAGGAGGGTTGTTCTGGGGGCTTACCAGGTTTGAGTACAGTAACAATGACTGATGATTACCAAGTAGTTGGGAAGTATGATAGGCGAAGGGCAGCATTATAAATATGTGATAGATGAACAATTATTTTCGTAGGGAGATTTTTAACAACTTTGTTGGAAATGAGATCGTGGCCTGGAGATTTGTTATTTGCAAGTTTTTTTATAATGCCTACTATCTCCGCTGGGGAGGTTGGTTTTGCAGGGAGTGCCATAGGTAAAGTTGATTGGAGAGAATCCATAACTGTCGACATATGTAGTGCTGGTGTGGAAATAAGATGTGGTTTGAATACTCCTGATAGTTCTTCGGCGAGAATATTCACTTTTTCCTTGTCTGAGAAAGCAAGTGAGTTGTCTGGGCGGCGAATTGGAGGAGGGGAGTCCTTAATCCACAATATTGACTTTGTTTTACGCCAGATTGATCCGTTAGAAAAAGAGAGGTTTTGTATATGACGTTTGTACAGATTGGTTTTGTGAATTTTAAGTAGAGACTTATGTTTGTTGGAGAGAAAGTTGTACTTAATTTTATCTGCCGGGTAGTGAGTATGTTGCCATTTAGATCTGGCTCTGCGTTTTTCAACAATGAGTCGTCTTAATTCTGGTGATAGATCGAGCGTTTGAGAATAGGGTTGATTCTGGGTAGATGAGTCCAAGGCTGCTTTTTGAATATCATCAGTGAGTTTCGCAATTGCTTGGTCAACATCAGTGATTGATTTTAATTTTATATTAAGAGTAGTTTTGTTTGAGATGGTATCTTTGAATTTGTTCCAGTTTGTAGTACCTGGAGAAATGGTTGGTCTACTTTTCTTCGGAGAGGGATGACCTCCGATTAGTAGCAAGACAGGTGTATGATCAGAGGCTGGGTCATTTAGACTTATAATTTCAGTGGAATAACGATTTGGAAGATTGGTGATAAAGAAGTCAAGAGTGTCGGGATGACGGTTGCTATGTGATGGCCAATAGGTTGGAGAAAGGGACGCTATTACCTTAAGATGATTGAGCGAGATGAAATTTTGTAGGGTACGACCTCTGGTGTTTGTTGACCGGTTCCAAGTTTGATATTTAGCATTGAAGTCAGCGCCAATAATATGGGTAAAGCTTAGCGATTGAACAAGATAACCGAGTTCTGCCAAAGGAAAGGTCTTCCTGGGGGAAAATAGCATGAAGAGATGGAAATAGTTACGGAGTTTATTGTTATTGAAGTGCTTGCTGCTTGAATATTTGTAGACAGATATGGTGGAAGTGGTGCATGGTCAATTTTATTGGAGATAAAGAGAGCAGCGCCTCCATGTGCAGTACCATCTGGATGGTCAGCTCTGATAATATCGAATCCAGGTATCTAGAGTGTAGAGGTTTTAGTTAGGTGAGTTTCAGAAATAAGAGCTATTGTAACTTTTTTTCATTAAGAACTGCTTGTAGTTCATTTAAATGTTGTAGGATGCCGTTAGCATTCCATAAAAATATGGAGAGGGGTTGTGAGTTATTTGTTGGCATTATTTATGAGTTTGTCAATGACTGTGGTGAGAAGTGATATGAGTGGGTTTATTAATGCTTTGAATTCGTTAATGAATGAGGAGAGTTGTGCTGTAATATTTTGGTTGTGGCTTGAGTTGGTGTCTTGAGTGTTAGAAGATGAGTCTTGATTTAATGGTGGGAAATACTGTGTGTAAGCTTGATGCGAGGATTCGTAGGCATTCACTCCAGGTGGTTGAGAACAAGGTTGAGAACTTTTATTCGAGATATTCTTTGAAGGGTTCGGTAGTAATTTTTTTTAAGATTCAGGTGAGATTGGCAACCCCTAAAGTTAGCCGGGTGATTTCTGCCACAAAGAGCGCATTTAGCCGGGGAGCTGCGATTCTTGGTACATGTTGTTGACTCATGGAGCTCACCACAGCGAACACAACGAGGGGAGTGATTGCAATAGCCACGAGTGTGGCCATAAGTCTGACAGCGGTGGCATTGCGGAATTACTTTTTTAGGGTAAGGAATTTCAACTTTGATTTTAATGTAACACAATGAAGTAAGTTTGAAAATGTCGGAATTTGTTGGACTTGGTTCGATATCAACAAAGAAGATCGGTAGGGGGTATTGGTTGACTTGTGAGTTACAGGCATTATGTTTCTAGTGACAAATCCTTTATTTAAGAGTTCCTCCTTAATAAAAGAGGTATCAGTGGAATGATGCATGTTTCTAATTACGACACGATAAAGTTTTTCCTCTTTTGATTGGTATGAGTGAAATGATACGTTATTATTCTTGAGGTATTTGATGACTGATCTATATGAGTCGGGACTGTATGTTTGTAGTTTGAGACCTTTGGTAGAGCTCTTGCAGTCAAATCCAGAGGTATCAGTTAATTCATTAATTTTTTGACAGAATTTGTTGTAATTTAATTGTTCTTGATTAAAGATAGGAGGTGGTTTTGAAGTTTTATTATCATTGTTGACAGATTGAGTTACAACTGTTTCCATTGGTTGAACTTCGTTAGTAGGAGCAATCGGAGTGAAACGATTTTCAGAAATAAATATATTTGTGTCTTTTTAAAAGTTAAATTAAATATTATGTTATATTGAATATACTTACTATACTTTAATACAAAAATAAAATAGCTAAAATAGTAACGAGCGGTGTTACGACCTGACTTTGAATATTGATAGACTAGACTATGAGTGGTGACAATATTTGTATTGATTGATTAAATTAATACTGTGTTTACTGCGCTCTTCGCAATTGCTCAGCATGCTTGCTATATTAATTGCTTAATTAATTGTGTCCAGTCTTGTATAGTATTTGAATAAAAGTATTTGAAAGACTGGTTGTGTTATTCGTAATAAGTGCTATAGTATTCAATATTCAATATTATATTATAGAGCAAAGGTTTAAAAAGATACTCACTAGTATTTTAGATGGATTCATGATTTCAAAGCTAGACAATTACAAAATTGATGAACATTTCCCAAAAAAAAAATAATTAAATAATTTTTAAATTTG
>NW_021769919.1:9092-10422 GCF_005508785.2 Acyrthosiphon pisum | reverse complement strand
GTGGCCATGGATTCTCGCGAGGATTCTCGTAAGCAAACGCATTTTAAGAAGTAAAAAGTAAATTCCCATAAAATTATATATAGAGGTAGGTACCAGGCAGCAGGGGCGCAGGGTGTTTTTCTTAAGTTTTAGAAACACGATTTAGTCACTACTGTGACTAAACCTCATCTTTCAGTCAAACATTTAGTCATGAGTCATGACTAGGGCTCGGAAGTTGTTGCATTTGCATGATTTTTTTGAACCATTAGATTTATTGCTAAGTAAGCTAGAAATTCATTTCAAGACACTACGAAAAACATATCAAAAGTTTTTAGTGCATATTTTGCATATTTAGTGATTTTTAGATTTTAGAGCATATTTCTTAATTTTACAATTTTTTAAAGCATATTTTATAATTTATGGATATTCAATATGAAAATTTGTAAATAAAAAATAAATACATTCATATTCAGAGACCTTACTAGATATTTTTGAATCGTATTATTTAAATTTCCATTTGACATTAAAAACTATGTTTTTCTCCTATTGGTTAATATGATATAATATTAATATATATAAATATATATATAAATTACAACTACAGCTAGCTTTATCTAAAATAGAATATTATACAAATCTAAAATAGAAACAGCTGCTATCAAAATACGACGATTTTCTATAAATACTTTTATAGGAAAATAACTCAATGATTATTGACTATTGTTAATGGCATTTGTAGACCTGCCGCTTAGATATTTTTGTCAGTTCCGGCTTATACGTCCGTGTTAACTGTTGTAGTTCTACGCGTCGTTCTTGTTTCAATTACCTACTTATATTGTTTTTATTTCATAATGCCGAAAACCAAACAATCTGCGAAAAATCGTTTGAATAGTTTTGTTTTGGAATATGGTACGGATATTTTCAAAACCGACGGAAGTATTTTATTTTGTAAGTTATGTGAAGTGAAGGTTAACAGTGATCGGAAATTTGTAGTGACTCAACATGTTAACACTGAGAAACATAAACGAGCGGTTATTAGAAAAAACACAAATTCTGAAATTCAACAGCTAGTAACTAATACTCCGAAAAAGTGCCTTTTTTCACACGATTTGTGCAAAGCATTATTGTCAGCAAACATACCACTTTACAAAATAAGTAATCCTCAATTAATATCATTTTTAGAAAAGTATACGTCAAGAGAAATTCCTAGTGACTCGACACTACGCAAAACTTATGTCAACGACATATACGAAGAAACTATAAAAAATATAAGAGAACAAATTAAGGGGATTCGATATCGTGATTTTCTGTTTTTGTCTAACACACGCGCGACATAGTATTTTAGACGTGT
>NW_021769919.1:3181-8499 GCF_005508785.2 Acyrthosiphon pisum | reverse complement strand
AGAATTCTTATCGCTACATTAGATCAATTGGTATGTTTGGCAAAAAACACGTCTAAAATACTATATCACGCGTCTGTTAAACGAAAACAGAAAATCACGGTATCGAATCCCCTTAAAGGAAATAAAATATGGGTGTCGACAACAGACTCTGAAGGCAGATATGTAGCTAACGTTATAATAGGAACTTTAAATACTGACGCACCGGGAAAAACGTATATGCTAACAACTGAAGTTCTGGAAAAAGCGAATAATTCAACGATAGTTAAACTTTTTGATCATCCAATGTTCGTCTTCTGGCCAAACGGAATTCATCACGATGACGTCCTATTGTTTGTGACCGATGCCGCACCATACATGGTGAAAGCTGGGCGAACACTTCAATCACTGTACTCTAAAATGATGATACACTTAACATAATATCTTGCACACGGTATCCATAGAGTAGCCGAAAGTATACGGGAAAAGTTTAAGAAAGTTGATAAACTTATTTCCAGGGTTAAACAGGTGTTCTTAAAGGCGCCTTCACGTGTTTTAGTTAAAAGTGAAGCACCAGCCATACCACTTCCACCAGAGCCAATATTAACTAGATGGGGCACATGGATAATGGCAGCTTCCTATTACTGTAAATATTACAAGGATATACGTAGAGTATTACTAAGTCTAAATTCCGAAGATGCAATTTCTGTTAAAAAAGCTTAACAGTTAATTCAAGATCCCGATATGGAAGCTAATTTAGTATACATACATTCAAATTTTGGATTTATACCTGAATATATTACGAAACTTGAAACACAATATATTTCACTATCCGAAGCATTATCTGCAGTTAAATATGTCCAAAATAAATTAAACGACTGTGAGGGTGAAATCGGTGTTGCGGTATTTCAAAAATTCAATAATGTATTGGAGAAAAATTGTGGATTTAAAACGATACTTAATATTTCAATAATATTAAGTGGACAAGAAAGTTCAATGGAAGGTCTTCCTGATGATTTGACCGGTGACGATATTACTTACTTCAAATATGCGCCGATTACGTCAACTGATGTTGAACGTAGTTTTTCGAGGTACAAAACTTTGCTCGTGGATAATCTTTCAATTTTGAAAACATTAAAAAAAGTTTAGTGGTCCAATGTAACACTTTTGAAGGTAAGAACAAAATTATATGCAATGCATTTTAATTATTAATTAAAATACTTTTTAATTAGGCAGGTACCTGGTGGTTTTTCTAATTTATTAATTTGTGTTTATGTATTTCAGGTATATAAATATAACTTGACAGAAGTGCATTTTTTTATTCAAGGAACATTTTTAATTTTTAAAGCGATTTTTTTATTATTATTTTGTTTAAATTATGATTAAAAAATATAAATAATAATAACTTATATTAGTTTGCTTTTTTTTTATTTACAAATTTAAAAAAAATATTTGTACAAATGAAAATGTTGTGTAAAATAATTAAATATAAGTGCATATTTTTAGAGCATATTTGTACTTTATTAAGCACATAAATGCATGCATATTTAGTAATTTTTAAGTGCATTAAGTTCCGAGCCCTAGTCATGACGAACAATCATCGATTCTCTAAGAATCTATGACTAAAAATGATATTTTAGCCCGACTGAAAGTGGTGACTGGCGACTAAAAACCATTTGGTGGGCACCAATATTGCGATTTAGTCGATTAAAATTGTAAATCATATGTTTATTTATTATCTACATATTTTCTCGTTTGGTTGTCATTGCATAATTGATACGCAGTTAACATTTTTTTTTCTCCGCAGCCATGTCTCCCCTTATTCTCAATATAAAATCATTGCTTTTCGACTTATATTCACATGATATAATATTGGTTTTAATACCTAGGTGCGTGAACGGTATGTTTTAATATTAGGTATAAATTATGTATTATGTCTTATAGTAATTTTAATACATAATTTCACACTTAAAAAATACTTTAAAATTCACACTTCAAAACCTTAAGGGCTTATAACACATATTTGGGAGCATACTACTTGCATCCGAAATGATTATCAGTAGGTGAATTGCGTTCCGAAAAAAAGATTCAAAAAGGGTCATAGTCTATAATTTGCGTCCCGGTATACCTTTTTTTACAACCCACAAATTGCGTCCCGAAAATATCGATTATATCAATATCAAAATGTTAATAAAAAAAATACATTGATGCTTATTTTAATTTATAATATAGAAGTATAAGTAATAAGTTAAGTATACTATTCAAAATAATGAAAAATTCATATGATTTACATTTTGTCATGATAGTAGTAATTATAGATCAATTCAAAATAATAAAAAAATACATATGTTATGATAGTAACTTTTGTTACGATATTTATAGTAGGTAATAATTAATAATTATAATAGCCAATAGGTATTGCAATAATAATAATTAGGTATAGTTCAAGAATATATAATATACTTAGAGCTTTATATTGGTTGAAGTTTAAATGAAACGTTTATTATAAAAATGTTTAATGGTGAAATTTTGTTTTTTTTAAACTTTCGATTTGTTTTTTAAGTATTTTTTCTGTAATCTTTTTTTGTAGTATTAATGCTAATAATTAAAACATAATATGTATGGATGTGGCGTATTTAAGTATTGTTATAGGAAGGGGATGTGCCATTGAATAGCATATGTAAAATTAGGGGGCAAAATCCCCCCACCCCATTTAACGTTTCCAAAATTTGCTCTCTAAATGCTGTACAGTTTACACTTTAAACACCATAAATATTGAATACCAATAAGTCATCATTATGATTATTATTAATTAGATCTAAAATAAATTTCAATTTTTAATTTACATACAAAAATTATTTTTTGAATTTATAAACTCTTTAATAACACGATGTAGAGAAGATATCTTCTTGAATAATTATCATCCTACTATCACCACCAATATCCACTAATACAATAACAAATTTAGTACAAAAATAATAGTATCATAATTATTTAATTTTACTATAATAATATTATTAATTAGAACATCTAACAATATAAATTATTATTGTTAATTTGATAGTTAGTTTGATCCCCCAAATCCCCTCCCCCGTAAATACGCCACTACGAGTTCTCAATCAGTTGGAGGTTTGGAGCAATGGCCATAAGATTAAACACAAACACATCACTCACCACTTCAGGATTTAAAAAATCTCTGTACAAATTTACTAATACCTATCTGTATTTGTTTTGAAATCATTAGTTAAACCAATAGCTTGAATTTTTCGCCACCTATAGTAATTACCTACGTATAAATTAATTGTTAAAGTAGATTTTATTTATTAGGTATGATGTTTGTACTATAGTTTATAGCATTAAGTCTTACTAGGATTGGGCAAAGTGAAAGCGATATTCTTTAATTTTATATTCTGTCAATTAGTCACGCGCGAACAGTCGTACTGTACGCACACGCTTTTATTGTGTCCCGAGTTATGTTCGATTTGTTGCGTCTAATCCGAACCGTTTTTTTTGTATCTTCTACCACTCAACGTGGTTTTTGAACACCTCAAACCCTGCGCCGTCAGCTCAACTCACTGACCCCTTGTGCAACAGGGAGTACCCAGTTTGGTATATATAATATAAGTGCGCTAAATAGCGCAATGTATGATATTTATATATATAATCTCACATCCAAGGCACCGTTACTCGCGGTGACCTTTGGACCTGCGATTACACTCGCGTTCCTATTATAATAAAAATATAACTGATATACGCCAATTAAAAATTAATTGGGTAATTATGAGCACAACAGCTAAGGTCAAAAAAGATAAACAATCACCAGTTAAGCGTTGTATGACAACAATGCCTAATTTGAGTAATAACTCAACAAATGTTAAACGGATCGAAACAAAGAAAAGAATTCTCTCTTCCTCCAATTCTGATTCCACATCTCCAACAGTGCAACATAAAAAAAAACTGTTCTCTTCACCGAACAGATTCGAATTACTCAGCGCAGATGAAACATCCAATGAAGAAATTATCATCGATGAATCACAGCCCACCACTTCAGTCTCTGTTCATCCCGCAAACAAGCCACCTCCTCCAATATTTATTAAAGGAGTCGATGATTTCCCATGCGTATGTACTGAATTAATCAATTTGATTGGCGTCGATAATTTTTATTGCAAATCTACTACGGATAAATTAAAAATTCAAACATCGAACCCAGATTCTTATAGAACTGTAGTGCACTTTTTAAGGAAAGAAAAAGCTGAGTTCCACACTTATCAATTAAATGAAGATAAACCAACTCGCGTAGTTCTGCGTAACCTACATCCCTCTACTCCGACAGAACTAATTAAAAGCGAACTGGAAGTACGACTATTCGAAGTTAGGCAAGTTACCCAAGTATTACATCGAATCAATAAACACCCCCTTCCACTCTTCTTCATCGACTTAGAACCCACAGACTTCTCACAAGGTATATTCCAACTGGATTCTTTATTACACACAAAAATTAAAATCGAAGAGCCTCACAAGCCAAAGATTATCAGCCAATGTCAAAACTGCCAAGCTTATGGTCACACCAAAGCATATTGCGGATATTTGCCTCGCTGTGTCCGCTGCGGAAACAATCATCACTCATCTGCCTGTCCGAATTCACGCCAAGATCCTATAAGATGCGCCCTTTGTTCCGGCAACAATCCAGCGAACTATAAGGGCTGTTCAACGTACAAAGAGCTCCAGCTTCGTAAGAAACCAAATACAAATAATCTTAACCTACATAATCTTAAGTTTAAGCCAAATAATGTAAAAGACAGCCACCCACCAACTGACACTCCACCCAATCATCCAACTTATTCTCAAACGTATGCTCAAGTCACTCAGAATCAACCTCCCCCTCAAAATACTCTTCCACTAACTATAGATCCTAATACACAAATGTCAAGCTTCCTAAACGAATTTAAACTCCTAATTAACCCATTAATTACTTTACTTACTAAAGTAATTTCCAGCTTATTAGATAAAAAAAATGAATAGCTTAGCCACTAACAAATCACTTGTAATTTTACAATTCAATGCAAACGGCCTCAAAAACCATATTAACGAGTTACAAAATGTATTATATCACAGACGTATAGACATTGCGCTCATTACCGAAACACATTGTACTAAATATTCCAATTTCCACATACCTGGGTACACTTTATTGAAAGTTAATCATCCAGACAACATAGCACATGGTGGTGTAGCGATTTTCGTCAAATCCACTATTCATTTCCAACCACTCCCCAACTATTGTCATGATCATATACAGTCTTGCATGATATTGATTAAACTGAATAGTATTCCAATTACCA
>NW_021769919.1:1241-2426 GCF_005508785.2 Acyrthosiphon pisum | reverse complement strand
TTATGATATGATTAATTTGGAATTTATTTATAGGTACCTATTATAGGTCAATTTTTTTTAAATACTATAGACTATAATATAATATTATGTCTTATACCTAGACTGACTACCGTCTCCGCTCAGAATCGTTTTTCTCATACAATGATATTATATCATTGAATTCAAATTTAATATCATCCATTATACAGTGACCCACTTGTAACCTACTGTACAGCAGAGCGAAATCCACTTACCCACCTTTTTTTTAAATGTAGTGCGCTATTTCTAACGATATTGTTTAAATGTAGCGCGCTACTTTTTTGCTCCAATTTTTTAAAAAATTGTTTTGATTTATTTAGATATTCACTTGAGTTCCTACTTGGTCATTATTTGTTAATGCCTATCACTATTTTCTTGTACTTATCTAATTTCGGAAGACAGATTTATTCAATGTATCTCATGTAATTTGTAACAAAACTCAAACAGATAAACGTTTTATTGAAAATTGCCAATTAGTAGTTCGTACTGACTAGACATTCGGTCACTGGGAGAAAGGATTTCATATAGCAAGGGGATTAGTGATAACAAAGAATTTTGATCTGCTAAACATATATTTTGTAAACATGTAATTTAAATTTAATGGTCAAAACCCTCAAACAAAGCTTTACTGATATTTGCGATTTAAAATGGAGACGGAGTTATAATATACTGATATTTAAAATGGTTTATGGTATGTAATACTTATGATGGTAATATACATGCGTTTTACATTATTTGTAAAGTAAATAGAGAATAATGTATAAAATAATTATATATCTAAAAACTTAAAAATAAATTCCTAGAATTTTGTATAAAATGAGCGTCAAGTGATACATATAAGATTATTATATAAGCGATCGGGTATGGTTTCAGCATAATTATTACCCACATGTATTTACTATTTAACGATAATTGGAGACAAATGTGCGATTTATATGTAACATTGATGGAAAATCGTAAAAATATAGTGGTCTTATATTTAATCTGAAAATCAATGCTCTACTCTTGACCGGGGTGTTATAGGTTCGTGTATTTCGAGACAGGTATAGTGATGAAAATCAGTGAAAATTGGGATGATAGTATAGGTATTAGGTATACCTAGCTGATGAATTTGGCTCTATGAATACAACTTTTATGATATTTAAACAAAAATAATAACTTTAGCAA
>NW_021769919.1:0-1191 GCF_005508785.2 Acyrthosiphon pisum | reverse complement strand
TTTTTCTCCGCAGCCATGTCTCCCCTTATTCTCAATATAAAATCATTGCTTTTCGACTTATATTCACATGATATAATATTGGTTTTAATACCTAGGTGCGTGAACGGTATGTTTTAATATTAGGTATAAATTATGTATTATGTCTTATAGTAATTTTAATACATAATTTCACACTTAAAAAATACTTTAAAATTCACACTTCAAAACCTTAAGGGCTTATAACACATATTTGGGAGCATACTACTTGCATCCGAAATGATTATCAGTAGGTGAATTGCGTTCCGAAAAAAAGATTCAAAAAGGGTCATAGTCTATAATTTGCGTCCCGGTATACCTTTTTTTACAACCCACAAATTGCGTCCCGAAAATATCGATTATATCAATATCAAAATGTTAATAAAAAAAATACATTGATGCTTATTTTAATTTATAATATAGAAGTATAAGTAATAAGTTAAGTATACTATTCAAAATAATGAAAAATTCATATGATTTACATTTTGTCATGATAGTAGTAATTATAGATCAATTCAAAATAATAAAAAAATACATATGTTATGATAGTAACTTTTGTTACGATATTTATAGTAGGTAATAATTAATAATTATAATAGCCAATAGGTATTGCAATAATAATAATTAGGTATAGTTCAAGAATATATAATATACTTAGAGCTTTATATTGGTTGAAGTTTAAATGAAACGTTTATTATAAAAATGTTTAATGGTGAAATTTTGTTTTTTTTAAACTTTCGATTTGTTTTTTAAGTATTTTTTCTGTAATCTTTTTTTGTAGTATTAATGCTAATAATTAAAACATAATATGTATGGATGTGGCGTATTTAAGTATTGTTATAGGAAGGGGATGTGCCATTGAATAGCATATGTAAAATTAGGGGGCAAAATCCCCCCACCCCATTTAACGTTTCCAAAATTTGCTCTCTAAATGCTGTACAGTTTACACTTTAAACACCATAAATATTGAATACCAATAAGTCATCATTATGATTATTATTAATTAGATCTAAAATAAATTTCAATTTTTAATTTACATTCAAAAATTATTTTTTGAATTTATAAACTCTTTAATAACACGATGTAGAGAAGATATCTTCTTGAATAATTATCATCCTACTATCACCACCAATATCCACTAATACAATAACAAATTTAGTACAAAAATAATAGTAT
>NW_021769918.1:9683-10767 GCF_005508785.2 Acyrthosiphon pisum | reverse complement strand
GAAAAAATGTTGTGAGTCAAGGTAATAATTAATATTATTTATACAAACACACAAACACACACACACACACACAAAAATTGAAATTTCGTATATTGTTTGAATCGATTGAAAACATATTGTAATTTATAAAAAAATTCAACCCGTAAAAAAAAAAATAAAACAACATTAAATTAGATTTATAACTATTTTATGATAGCATAACTAATGTTCAACAATAAAATTTCTATTTTAATTGAATATTGTACACGTATTCGTTTGATTCGTTCCATATGTAACGTACGCATACCTACCTATAATAATTTTTTTATAAAAATAATAGATATACTAATGATATTATATACTTACATTGTTAATTTGTGAAGTTGAAATATTTGAAAAAAATTGAACTTTTTTTCCGTGTATGTTTGTGTTGAGCGTTGTGAGACAATATGATATATTATAAGTTTGTGAGACTGTCAATACAATGTTTAAGATGAAAATGTTAACTCCCTGATAATATGAGTACTGTTATATAGACGTTTCGTTGAAGTGGTTATTAGTTTTTATAATAATTTATATAATATCCGCTTCGACTAAACGTCTATATTGCAGTGTTATCAATGTTTTTTTTTTTGTTTTTTTTTTATTAATCATTAAAGACTGCGGCAGCTCTGTTCATTAACGTAACAGTGATTTAAATTATTATTACTTCCTAAAAAATTATATTATCAATGTAAGGTTAATGGTTATTAGTTTTTATAATAATATATATAATATCAGCTTCGACGAAACGTTTATATAACATATGACAATATTATCAAAGACTGCGGTCAGAGTTTTATAATGCTCAATTTCAAGAATTAATAAAAAAAAAAAAATAATAAAAAAACTATATCCGTATCTTGTTATTGCAGACACTGTCCACTACTATTACTATTTATATTATTATTATTACTATTGGTCTTAATATAATATAAATTGATTAGAAAATACAAATATCAAGTCACTTTTAGAGGTAGAACTTAAATCCACTCAACGTATTTTAGCTACAAATTATCTACTGTTAAAGATATATTTAAAAAAAAAAAAAAAAAAAAAAAAAAAA
>NW_021769918.1:6522-8642 GCF_005508785.2 Acyrthosiphon pisum | reverse complement strand
AGAAGAAAATAAATGTTAAATAATTATAAATAATTAACATATATTAATATTTATATATTAATATTTATTTGTGATATTCTAACGGTTAATAAATGTACCATCAAACTTAACTTACATTGAATACTAGGAGAATAAAATGTTACATAAATATAAAATAAACAACTGTAATTAATAATAATTCAAAATTTTATTTTTATTAATTAATATTATAATATAATGAAAAACTCATTAAAACATAATTAATATACACATTAAATGAATATCCATATAAATTATGCATATTGTATATAATATAATCAATAGATATATCTTTTTAAATAATACCTAATTGCACTGTATATAATATAGATGATATGCTCAAAATGAAAAAAAAAAAAAAAAATAAAACAAACCCAATTTCAATAAACTGGACAAAAAAAAATTGTTACAACTTTATAAATAAAATAAGAATTAGGATACTGCACAATGTATATATAGAGATGATGTGCTCAAAATGAAAAAATACAAATAAAAATAAACAAACCCAATCTCAATAAAAAAAAATAATTGTTCCTGTATAGATTATTCAATATATTATTGTATAAAATAATATTATTATTTTCTACTTTAATATATTTGAATCGCTTAAAAAATATGATACAACTTTATATAAAATAAGAATTATGATGGATAATAAAAAATAAGTGCTAGTTTTTTTTTTCAATTTGTCTCTTCAGGTTAAACGGAGCTTGAGCAAGTACATACTTAATAATATCTTCCATTTTGTTTTGAGTACTCTGTTTAAACTTTTCTTGAGTTTTGATAGCATCTAAAAATTAAATCAGAAAATTTTTAAAATAATTAATTATAGTTTATCAGTATTCATTTTACATAGTACCTATAAACAAAACCTACACAGTAGCACGTGTTCTACTAATTTTTGATTAGGACCAAAGATTATTATTTTTATGAGGATATCCCCTCCTAATGGATTTATATAATCTGTGAAAACATGGCATTTAAATATTTACAAATTTACAAAAGTTTTAATAAAATGTTTGTATAGGTATATATATAGGTACGTTATTATAGTTATTTTATTACATATATATTATGTCAGCCATTAGTTAAATTACATTTTTATGATGAATATTATAGGTGCATATTATTTAAGTTACAATTAATTATATTTATATAAATACAAATACAGATGACTTTTATTTATAAATCATTGAATTTTTATGTCCAGTTAAAATATACACAATAAAATATAAATAAATAAATATAAATATTATTTTTATTTATTATTTTTTTTATGGATACTAAAGCTTCAACTATATAGATAGGTTAATATTTTACCTTAAATTACATTAATACAGGTTGCAAGTTTCAAAATATTAATAAATTGGTCTTGCAGTTATAAAATAATGTAATTTTGTTTTTTATATCAATATTATTATATTGTACCTGATGGTAATATTATGTTCTGATTATAATAGTTATGTAGTCTGAGTAAGTATTACTATCTGAACTATTATTGTCTTATAAATCTTACTAAATTAATCATCATAATGCACCCACCCCTAAATTTTGAAAGACCATTGGTTATAAATTATCCTTTCCCCACACTAATATACAATATTATAATTGTGCCAACAAAACATAATAAAATCAATTATTATATATTATATAGTTAAAGCAGTACATCTTACCAAATATTACTGAACAGGTTGCTAAATTTGAAAATTTCTGTTTTCCTTTTTTCCCCGTATAAGAGAAGTCTTTCAATAACTCATCTTTAAATAACTTGGCCATAAGCCGTTTTACC
Source organism: Acyrthosiphon pisum (assembly GCF_005508785.2). Lineage (NCBI taxonomy): Eukaryota > Metazoa > Arthropoda > Insecta > Hemiptera > Aphididae > Acyrthosiphon > Acyrthosiphon pisum. The sequence continues at coordinate 6,835 of NW_021769918.1, read as the reverse complement.
ATAGATTTAACGCTTTTTCCACCAATATAAGATAGTTCATTCACCTAAAAATGTAAAAAAATATATATTAAAATAACTATTATAATATGTATATTATATACCTTATGTAAAGGCTAAATTATCAAATTTATAAACCGAGGATCTATCACTGTCTCTCCCTCATAATTCAGTATCTGCAGTATAAATACACAATACTCACCCCCCATACTATAATAGCTGATTAAACAAAATATACTGCATACTATAAGTATAAGAAACTTGGCCACCTTCAAATTCTTAAAATATATAACCATGCATTATTAAAATTACTTTA
>NW_021769918.1:0-5661 GCF_005508785.2 Acyrthosiphon pisum | reverse complement strand
GTCTTATTGATAGAAGAATCATTTGTTGGCATGCTATTTAAGCGTATTTCAATAAAATCAAGTCTTTGAGCCATATCTCTTTGATTATTTATGATACGTCGTAATTCATGTTTGATAAATGTTAACATGTGTAAAGTTTCTTTTTGATAATCTTTGCCTGTATGAAATTAGTAAATAAATATAAAGTATATTTTTAAATCAAACTCAAGCTTTACCTAGTGGACTACTATTCACAGCTTCTGTAGATATGTCTAATAGTTTAGGAGTTCTGATACATACTTCTGAACTTTTTTCATCTGTTAAAACTGTTAAAATATGTAATTGAAATTGCAATAAAAATAATAACTTTATTGTTAAAAAAATAATATTTACCTGCAAGTTGAACATCAGAAGATTTTAATTTGTTTTCAATGATGTCTTCATTACTATCTTTATCATAGTTTAAATTAAATGTTGGCACTATAAAAACAGAACATGATTATATAAAATACTTCTACCCTACTGATATAAATCATTTGTATTTACTATTTTGTAACGATTATTAGTGAATAATAATTAAATTATCACTTACCATTCTTATATTTATTGGTCAAATTTGGTGATACATCATAAGACAGCTGTTTAACTATAGATGGTTTTTGTTGATTTTTCAGCGCTTTAAAAAAAAAAATATGCTCATATTATAATTCATGTTAAAAATAATAACATACAACAAATATTTATTTATTATAATACGTTACAAGTAAAAACTTACTTTTAAACTTTTTTGAAGAAGGAGACCAACCTGCATATTTCATTGATTTATTACTGTTATTGCATTTTTCATCATCAGAATCTATATAAAATAATAATTGTAATAGATAAGTCATATAAATTAATAAATGTATAGATATATTATTATTATTTAATCGAGTAGAGTAAAAATAATAACCTGAATACTCGGGACAATCTGAATATGACTGGTTATATTTTTTTACTTTAAATTTTCTCTTAGTTTTTAAGTCACCAATATCTGACAGATCAGTTTGAGTACACCCCTTTTCTGCCAAATGATTAGCTTCTTCAAATGATCCTATATTAGTATGAAAATGTATTAAATTATAATAGTCTTAAAAAGTTAGGAAATTATTGTTATCAAACAATAATATGATTTACTGATATTTGTTTTAAGAACTCTTGCTTCATGGTAATCAAATTCAATTTCATTAGGAATAGTTTTTAATTGTATAAATTTCTTAAGCTGAGTTTTGTTTTTTGGCCACGCACAAGTTTTATTCTTTGTGAACCAGGTACTGGGTACAGGTTCTACAGAGTCATCACCAAAAAAGTGGACTACTGAATAACTTGCCATTATAAAACTATAATAATACAACAATAAATAATATTTGTTAAACAATAAATATCATAGTAAATTACAATAGTGTACCTATACATATATTATATCATTTAAATATTAACAAATATTGTATTTTATCAACTTGTAATAGTTAATAATAAAAAAGTTAATACATTAAATAAGTAGAGCAATTTGTTTAAAATTATACAAAATATATATATATACAATTTATAATTGTAATAAAACTAATGATAATTAATTAACATCAAGAGTGTGTAAAATAGGGTATGCTACATTATTATTATCATTATCAATTAATATCATATATTTAGAAAATTCTGTTAACTCTATATCAATTGTCGTGTAATCTTCTGATAATTCATCAACTAATGCTATGCCTAACTTTAAGCTATTAATAGGTTTTTCAAAATAACAACAAATTTTATTAAATTGTTTAGCCAAAAATACACTTCTACCATTAATAGAATCTTTACAAATATTTATAACTTTAAAAATACATAATTTCTTATCATATTCAAAGCCTATATTATAACAATCGGAAACAGATTTTATATCTATTTTAACACTATTTTTAACAATTATTTGGAATTGAACAGTAGTCAAGAGTTCAGGTAAAGGTCCATTTACATGTTTTTTTTTGTATATTATTCCATTGTTATTTAGATTGTTATTTAATTTAGATTCACTAAAGGTTAAAACTTCTTGATAGCGTTTAATAACTTGCTCTAGTGGTCTCTCATGTTTTCTTACCATTTTTTTTTAAAAACTTCATGTAGTTTTCAAAAGGAAAACATGAGCATTCCTCTAAAGACCCGAATTTCCTATAATCATCTACTATATGAATTAACCCATGGATGTTATGAGATGAAAATTGAGGCCCGTATATTTCTTCAAATTTTTCAACAAAATGTATGACAATTTTTTCACTAAAATTGATTAATTTTTCAGTACTATTGGGAGATAAAAGAATTCTTAAGGCTACATGTAAACATATAAAATGATTATAACATTCATCCAATAAAATTCCTTTTAGGACTATTGGGCCAGTATAAAGTAAGAACTGCCTAAACTCTGTTGCTTTCCACCTCACTATGTCATTTAAACCCCTAGGTTTTCTTGAAAAATCAACAGTTACATATTTTTTATTAAATAAAAGACGATTATTAATTATATTTACATTTTGGCCTTGTATGCGAACATGTACAGGGGATTTTTTAAATATACCCAACCATAATAAAATCAATTTCTTAACAATGCCTAAGCATACTAAATGCATATAATCAATACTGAAATCATCCACCATATTTATATAAGGTATTTCAGTTAAAATTGATATTGTATTGCCTATATGATGATCATCATCGATACGGTTTATAAAATCTAAATGAGTTCTTTTCCGAAAATTCGTACCTAGAAAACACATGGTATTATTTATACGTTCACCTTCAACGGTGCACCTTGGACAGGAATAATATCCAACATGACCTTTGGTGTATAAAATAAAACTCTTGGCTGGAGTATCACAACAAAATGTATCTACCTTTACATTTTTTTTACCATAAGCAGTATCCATACCATTTTCTGATAAAAATTTAAGTTCATCAACAAGATTTTTTAAAAATAAATTACTGTTTTGTGGTTTTTCTTTCCCCCAATAAAGACCAATTAAAAAGACATTAGATTTAAAAGAACTGTACCGAACATATGCAAGAATTGGCCAAAAGGCGCTAGAGGAACTTTTTGTCAACGGCAAACCATCTATGCCAACAACCAATTTAATTATATTTTCATTAACAATTGAAAAATTACAATGAGATTTTAAACCATTTGCAATGCCAAAATGGTAATAATATCCCGATTGAATAGTTTGAATTTCATTAGGTTTAATAGGTGTTTTTAACACAGTTCTAGCATCGACTGGAAAATTACTAAAACATTTATGATTTTTTAAAAGCTTTAATAAAGCAGATAGTGCAGATAATGTAATATTATGTTCAATTGTCCAATTAGCAATAAGTTTTAGAATAAAACATTGATTATCATATAAAATATTACTAGCATTTGTTAAACATTCATCATCTGAATCAGAGCTGCATGATTCATCTTGTAGATCATAATAATCAGATATGTCTACATTATTTTCATCAATATTTGAAAAAGAAAAGGTAGAAGTATCAATACTAAGACTATTAGAAAAGTTATCATCATTAACAATTACACTGCGAGATGGAATATTATGGTTTTCTACAACCAAATTATTATCATTATCCAGAGAGATACTTGTACTGGGTTGTGGTAAAAAGTTTAATTGTTCTTGATTTTCAACAATAAAATCAGTAGTTTCCATATCATTCAAATATCTTCTACGCTTGGTAGATTTACTTTCATATTGACTAGACATATTTTGAATTAAAATAAAAGAAAATAATGACTAAACACTTTACTACCTAACAGCTAACTTCAAACTATTAACAATATTTAGGTACCTATTGTAAAACAAATAAATTAAACTCTTTACTTACTTAACTAAAATGCACGTTGGAAATAATATAAAAATATACTATACATTTCTACGCGTTATAGGTATTCTGATCATGCCTACATCATTTTAGTAGATACAGTTACAATTTATAATATTAATAATAACAATAATAAAAATGATAGGTAATGAAAAGGTACAGGTACTTACCAAAAATGTAGATACTCACCAAAAATATAGGTGAACTGATGTAGGTACGTACCTACTACTATCGTTGTAGATTGATACAATAACTAATTATAAAATTCAAAATAAAACACGCAATTTAAATTACAAAGACGAATACCTTCAATAACGTCTTGTAATAATATACGAATATGTTTGTATGTATATTTTCTTTATAGTATCGTGCTTAAGTCCATCAGTGTCACGTGAGTGTGTGACCAATGAACGCCGGGTCGCCGTAACCGACCGATAATACTTGGCAGTGCGGCGTACGGCGGGGGCATACAGTCGTTATATGGTTTTCCCCGCGAATTACCGAATCAACAACAATATATTTCTATATATATTTATAACACTAATGATTATAATCGTACCTAATAATCTATATACATGTATAAAGGAAAATTTGTCGGTGTGTGTGTCGCGTTTAAGCATTTTAAGAAACGGCTGGAGCGATTTTTATGACATTTTTCATGTGTGTTTGAGTGATTCCTGGGATGAATTAGAATCACAATTGGACCGGGTAGGTGCTCAAACAGGGATTTTGTGATTTACGATAAAAATGTTTGTTTAGAAATGGTTGCAGAAAAGTCTCTTTTCAAGAAATTAGTTTATTACTAATTATTTAGGCCGAGACTATACGCCTATATACGGCGTATTCGCATATAACGCCCGTCGTGTATAGCTGCAGCTCTGATTTAAGCCAATGCATTTCTAATTTTACGGAAAACGCCATGTATACAGATTACAGGAGTTAAAGTGGGGGGGACGCAAGGGGACTTAGTCCCCCTACCACGGACGGTGGTTAAAATGCGTCCCCTTTAACAAGATAGGATTTTCAAACATTATACATACAATTATTGAATTATGCATGAAACGCTTATAAGCTGGCTATATGGAGACATAGTCCCCTTTGGAATTTTTTCCCACTTTAAGCCTTGCTTGTATATGCTGCAGTATAGCCCTGTCCTAAGTCCTACAAGTGTGATATGTAGACTAATATTCGCGCTATATTTACTATAATGCGTTTTTAAATTTGTAAGGCTAGTTTTAAAAGAATATTTTATTTTGTGTTTTCAATGACAGTGAAATGAGACCAAATATATCTCTATTGTCTTGCGGCTCATATTGAAATGTTAGACCACTTAACATACAAATTATTGAACAGATCAACTAAACAACTAGTATACCAGAGTTTATCACAGACAACGCAATGCTGAACTATGATGTAGGTACTGTGGTAAAATGTGCTTAATTTATTTAATTATACCTACATAAATAATTGTTTTGTAGACATAAGAGTTGGTATTTGTAGGAACACTATAAGAACATGTTAATTCTTGCAAAGAAATGGGTATTATTATTGTTTGCATTTATTATATCTATACTATACTATGCTTAGCACATAGCACATAGCACATATTATAATACTTATATAAAACAATATAACATATATATATTATAAAATATATAATTGTATTCATTATATAATATTATATTATTTACCTTTTTATTAGCTATGTCCATATCAACAGCTAGTAGGTACCTAGTTTTAACTCACACTTTATGGTGGTGATCAAAAAATTATTTATTTATTTAT
>NW_021769917.1:9748-9911 GCF_005508785.2 Acyrthosiphon pisum | reverse complement strand
TACAAAAAAAAGTTATTGATATCAAATTATTATCATTTAACAAAATTAAATATTAATGATATTGTGTCGTGCGTGCTACAGCAGTTAAGGAATTTTCAAATTATAATATACTTATTAAAAAATAAGGTATAATTAAATATTTGAGTAAATAAATAATTGATTT
>NW_021769917.1:8569-9648 GCF_005508785.2 Acyrthosiphon pisum | reverse complement strand
CCATTACAGACTATACAGTGATTCAATTGTAACCTACTGTAAAGCAGAGCGACACTCCTTTTTTTTAGCCCCCCCCCCCCTGTTAAAATTCTTCTGGATCCGCGCCTGGACCCTATTATAGGTTCATGCATGTAATATTACATATGATGGAATACTACGGGGCCTCAAATCGTGTACTGCTGACACTAATAAACATGAAATCATCATAATTCAAAACAATTAACACTAACATTAATTTTAGATACTGAGCAGATCAATGAATGTATTTATTTTACAATGATGTGAGTTTTGTTTGTGTCTGTCATCACCGTTTGGGGAAGTAACACCTCTTCAATTTTCTACAACAGTATATCTTGTTCGATGGGAAAGTGAATCTAGTCAAATTTTTTTTACAAGCAATTAAAGTTTGAGTTTCGTCAACATTTATCAAGTTTAAAATTGATTTTGTAGTTTTACATTTATAAGATATTCCTAACCTACCATACAGCAGAGCAACACTCACTTGCCCACTTTTCAAGTATTTAATTAATATAAAGTGGTTCTGAAGAAAGCAAATACTCGTTGTTTTCTGAAATATTAACATTTTCTTTATTTTTTAATATTCCTATATTTGTAGAGTTTGGTGTCCAAATACTATCGTTATAAAATCATATTATTATAAACCCTATTCGTCTGCGCGGTCGATCGCACCACAATAGAAGATACACCTGATGAACCACTTCGTTCGGTTCCACAGTGAAGTATACGCGTGACCGTGGTTACCACCAGGTCCGTCCAGTGGCGGCGCGAGAGGATTTTTGTGAGACAATTGTCTCACAGCTAAAAGGGGTGGTGGGTGGATACTGGGTAGGTACCTATAGTGGATAGTCAGTTCTGAAAAATATTGAGTGACACAACGTATCAAATGAATAAATAAATAAACTATTTATAAGTTTTTAATTGAAAGGGTGCTCGCCAGCTTATGGTAATCGGTAAAAAAGACCAAGAAAAAAGGACAATTTTTAAAATATATTAATTGATTATCATACAAAAAAAAGTTATTGATATCAATTATTATCATTTAACAAAATTTAATATTA
>NW_021769917.1:0-7718 GCF_005508785.2 Acyrthosiphon pisum | reverse complement strand
CCGCGACTCCTGTTCAAATTTAATAGGTGGGTCGTGTGTGCTGCAACTAACATTTTCTTGTCTCATTGTCGAAAAAGTTCGCGCCGCCACTGGGTCCGTCCCTGCGTCACCACAGCCACCACTGGTTACCGTATCCCTTACCATAAGCTGCACTCCGGCTTCTACCAGTAGCAACGGCGACGAGACTGATAACGACGTCTCGATCCAGCAATCATCTTCTGCGGTGGCAGGTGGCATCAATACCAAAACAGACGATTTGGCACGTGATGGCGAATCTATCGAAACTGGCAACTCCGCGGACGTAACGAATGACAATCTAATTTCGGGAGCATCGCCCGAAGAATTTTCACTCACGACCATATTATTTTAGGTAAAGACATAATAGATCTCTTGTTCACCGGCAAACTATGGACATCGCGGCTTTCTGACGGTTTCAGCATATTTGACCGGTGATCATCGCCAGCCGGTACCATCAAGTCGGCATGGATTTCCAACCAACCTCTGTAGGTGCTTCGGTCGCGGAATTTGCACGCAAGGCCATATTAGGTAATGACATACATCTATTGCGCAGCGGCAATCTGTGGAAATCACAACTCTCGAGCGGTTTTGGTCTATTCGACCGAAGATCGTCAAAAACCATTTTCTTCGTTTCAGTCTTGGATAGCAACTTGATATCTGACGACTTCTTATCTTGAGCAGCAATATTTGACATAATATTGATATTTGACGATGTACGTGGAATAAATATATTATGACAGAAATTCGATTTTAACTTTTATACCGTAGGTATTAGCAATTATTCGTGATTTTCGTAACAAATGAATACTGATGAGTAGAATGGCGGACATTTCTCCCCTGCTGTTTTTGGCGTAGTAGGAGTGTAGGACATTTCCCCCCCCCCCCCCGATAAATTTTTGGATGCGGACAATTCCCCGTTTTTTTTTTGTTTTTTTATTTTTAATTATTTACCTTCGAATATATAATTATTATTTTTAACATATATTTTTTAGCTTTTGTTCATATTATTTTTATTTTTATTTTTGTAAATATTGTGCGTTAACTAAAAAGTCTTTAATCTTAATTTCAATAAATAAATAACAAATAATATTTAAAAGTTTGATAGAACATACGTCAATGGAACTTACAAGAGAACTATTACAAAATCAAATGGTTTGTCATAATGGCGGTTCCACCTTATTTATGGAATGTACATAATGCTACAAAGAAAAATACAGGTAGAACAAATAATATTAGTGGAGGTTTCAATAATAAATTTAAGAGTTTGATAAGAACTCAGCATCCGAATATTTGGATGTTCATTGAAGTACTCCAGAGATCAAATTCACAAGCAAATATTAAATTATTAAATATTCAAACAGGTACAGTATTTACAAAAAAATAAATAAATATGAAAAAAAAAACTAAAAAATATGTGTATATTAAATAATAATTTTAATTTTAAATTATAATTTTATATTCGAAGGTAAATAATATTAAAAAAAAAAAAAAAAAAACAAAAAACGGGGGGAAATTGTTCGCATCCAAAAATTTATCGGGAGGGAAATGTCCTACTACGCCGAAAACAGCCGGGAGAAAATGTCCGGGGGGGAAATGTCCGGATACCTGATGAGTGATTACTGTGATACAGACACGAATATTATAGATTATCCCAACACTTAATATGCACTTGACAACAAAATTTCTGTTATTTTTGTAAATCTGAATGTATCTAATTTTTTTAACATATGTTTTATGATATAACAATAAATTATTATTTATTAAATTCTTATTTTTTAGTTATACCGCTCAAGTATAAACCTAAAAAGTAAAAGTTATTTTATTATTTAGGGGTGGGGGAGTTTTTATGAGTTGGATTGATATTTGTTCATAATAGATGTGCCCTGCGTGTTTCGCGAAAGAAATTATTACATCCTATGTGATACGATTTTTGAGTAGGCAGGTATTATCGCGAGCAAGTTTCGTCGGGACGGGCTCGTGGACAATTTTGTGAACGTGTTTTCCCCGAAGGCCGGTGGTGGTTTGTACGAGAATAGAGGACTCTGATCGAAGTTCAGATTAATATCTCTAGGTGAGGTGGGTTGGACCAGGTAACCGAACTTGGTTGTGGGCCAGCAAAGAATACAATCCTGCGATCTTTTTTGCGTTTGAAAATTATAGTACTGGCCACGCATAGCTTTAAAATCACTCACTGTAGTGAAAAAACAACATCATAATTTATATCGTCATTGGTTAATTGTATACAATGTCATATTATATTATCAATGATATTATTCTCACATAAATTAAACCAAATTCCTAAAATGTATACGCATTTATGTAATTAATGTTGACTAAATTAGGGCTGGTGGTATTTTCGGTATACAAATAAACACCGGTATTTTTGGTATTTTAGAATACCGGTATACCGTGAATCGGTAATTACCGAAAATACCGTACATCTACTTTTATTATTTATTATTTTTATATAATCTTGATGACATAATATAATAGCCTTATCCTAGGTTGGAAACTTGAAATCACTAACAAATTTCCAGTAATTACTGTATAACCGGTATATACCGTAGATATCGATAATAAACAAATACCAGATACCGGTATCAACATTTGAAATACCGGCAGCCCTAAGATAAGTGGAAGAGTAGTTCCACAAAATGTCCTCTTTAGATTATAAGACTAAAAAGCAGGTAAGTAGATGTCGCTCTGCTGTACACTAGGTTACAAGTGGGTCATTGTATAATGGGTTTTATTAGACTTGAATTCAATGATAAAATATCATTGTATAAGAAAAACGGTTCTGAGCGGAGACGGTTTGTCAGTCTGGATATTGTATATTGTTATTATTTATTTTATCATGTAAATTGAATATTATAATAATATAATTATAATTAAAATTAAAATTATTATTATATTATTATAAAATTATAATTTTTTATTCGTTTCTATGGTGATTAACAAAGTGTTAGAAATTAAAATCCCATTTTTTTTTCGTAATTTTTCGATAGTTTTTTCCGTGGCATTAAATAACTATTGAGAAACTCGGAAAATGACTTCTCTAAAGTACCATCTTGATCCAATTTGCTAAAAGATAAGGTACTATATGTTGAAATCGAAGCACTTCTTCCGGTAGAAATTTTGTATACAGGATATAAAAATAAAAAATAAATAAAAAATAAACACCATTGTAAAACCAATAGCATCCTCGCTCCACTCAGAATCTAAAATTCATTAAATTTGATTTAAAATCAAAAGTTAATACAGCATGATTCACCATAACCATTATCAACTCCATTTTGTCATTTAATAATAGATTTATTCGAATTCTGGTTTTTGGAGTTTTTATTTTTCTTTACGGGTAGCTCCTTTTTTCCATACAATTTGTTCAACTCGTCATTTTTTTTTTTACTTTTTGATCCATTTCAATCAAAATTCAAACAATTAATTAAGGCCTCAGCGTAATAATCATTAAAAATGATTTAATGTAAAATTATAATATTATGTAATAATTATTAGTCTGATGCCTACTTTTTATATTGAATCAGTTTTTCTAATTATAAATTGTTAATATAATAATACTAGTTTCAATAATTGTATAACGAAATACACTCAATGTACATAAACTCTAAAGTTTATTAACTCGGAAAGTAGGTACTTGTTTGAATTTCGATTTAAATACATTGTTATCGGTGTAAACATCATTGGCTTAATATTTTTAAATAACAAGAGTGTATTTTGTTTTTAAAAAAAAATTTGAGTCACTACTATCGGACAATCCTTAAATGGTATTCAAAATCAAAGTATTTGAAAATATTATACTTTAAGCAATGTACCAACTTTCCAAAACTCAGAATTGAAATAAAATATAATTATTGAAGGTAAAAATAGATTATCATGACAACGGGTGAGTCATCCAGCATAATGTTTGTAGAGTGATCGTTGTTTTTTTTTTAAACATAAAAACCGCACGTATGTTGTAAGTTATCCGAAATGAACGCTTCAGATAAATGTCATTACTTTTGAAGTGTAATTATATTATTATATGGTTAGTTATTGGCTGTGAAATCGCTGTCGAGCCTCGTATACCACACTGATAATATTTATTTTAGTCGCATCGTACTCCTGCACCGGTGCAGTGTGGGAATCATGGGTATCCGTCAAATGTTACCCGTTGATTCTATAATTGTGCTGTCGAAACGTTAGTCATAATGTCATATACATATAAAATTAGGCCGTTCTAGGAGCAATTTTGGGGGAGGGTTGGATGGACCTTGGGTGTGCTTAGCACATCATATTTTTGTAATTAGCGTCATCGTAATTGTTATGGTTAATGACGATTAAATATTTTATGTATTGATAAATTAATGTGTATGTACTTGTACTGTAAAAAGTGTGGGTTAGGTTAGGTTAGGTAAACAGGGTGGGGCACTATAACGGCCGATTTTCTAAGACAAATTATAAAATAAAAAAACGAATAAAAATTAATTATTATTTATTACAATGAAGTACATAACTTCCCATTTATTTGATGAAGTTGACGAGGATTTTTTTCAGACCAATAACGACAATTTTGCTTATTCACAAAACCATCAAGATGGAAATTTGCTTCATCAGACATCCAAACATTTTGAATAAAGTTTTCGTTCTGGTCCATTCGGGTTAGCATTTCTCGACAAAAATGTATGTGGCAGGGTTTTTTTTTAGTGTACAGTGAGACACATTTTGTGCAGTGAAAAAAGTAATTGTGTAGTGAAAATTGTTCCTTTGTGCAGTGCAAAAAAATAATTTCAGGATGATTTATTTTAGTATATTATAAAACAATAATTGAGTAAACTTCAAAATAAAAATAAAAAAATTTTCTATAACAATTAAACATTTTTTAGGTATATTATTCATTATTATCCTATTTTTTTTAAATAAAAAAATATATTTACTACCTTTAAGCACATGCTTGTGGTGGTGGTAGAGAGTTATATTATAACATAATATTATGAACAATTTAATTATAAATAAGAAACGCGGACAAGACCTGAATAATCAATCTATACAATTTTAATACTTATAATTATAACTAATATTAAATCACAACAGTTAAATATAATTCCTTATTATATTTATTCAAGTTTTGAAAATAACCAAATCTGAATTTTTTTTCATTTCAATAGGTACGATTCCCTTCTGTATAGAACATGTCCACTTTTATGTTATATACTGGTATTATTTTGTAGTTTTTTGGGCCTAGATAATCTATAAATTTTTTACCAAACGCTTTTCTAGAATACTCCATTCTGACATCAAATGCCTATCTTCTATTTTAATCTTACCTTTTCATATCCAGAAAGGATTCAAAGTTTTTAATTATATACCTATAAATAGTATTTTTTTATATACGGACTCAAATGGTAATACATCTAATAACTTACTTAAAGTTTCTTTAGTTGAATCAAAAAAAGTATTTTTTACTTAAACATATCCTAACATTTTTTCTTTATAAAAGTTGTAGTTATAATTATCATTTTGACTATTATTTGATGTAAAAGTAAATTCCAAAAATTATAAAGAAATTAGGTAAATATAGCCAATTGATTTGTTTTCATTTTTGTAAACAATTATTATTACAAATTACCTTCTTCAAGTAAATATTACTTAGTAAGTATTACTACTTATATTTACAAACAAAATATAAAATTATTATTTACAAATTTACAATAAAACTAGTGCATTAATACAAAATGATTTATTTGGTATATCATGAGAGATTCAGGATTTATATGTTTTTACATATCGTTTCTGAGTACCTATATGCAGTCTTATGAAAGTAAAAAATGTAGATAGTACAATTTATAGTAGAGTCATATTTTTAATACAATTTAAGACTTTTTGAGCAACTATCTTAGACCATTAAAATAATTTTTAAATTTTCTTAAAATGTCGGGGGGGTGTGCTGCAGCCCCCTCAGTCCTTCCCTGGCTACGCCATTGTAGTAGACAGTAGGTTAGTATAGGTAATAGGTAGTATAGCCGGCACAGTTTACAGAGGTGGCTCCAGAGTCATTATTAGGAGGTGACTAAGTCATCATTTTTAGAAAATGTTGATGATTTTTTTTGCAATTTTGTTTTTAACAGTATAAAATTGTTAAGAAATACAGCTTTGGGAGTGGGCCCTAGGGCCCTCCTGGAGTCACCCCTGACAGTTCAACGGATAACAGTCCGTAGGGTTTGGTCTGTGTAAACAAATTCCCGACTATAACCAAAGAGTGGGAATAAGTTTGTGCAGTCAGAAAAAATCATTAAAAAAAAACCCTGGTATGTGGCTATAGTGATCTGCAGGTCTTAATTCTTGAACCTCTATTCTTGAGATAGTATCAGTGGCAGCGGGATATAGGATTATTTGAAGCAATTAGCAATAGCTTCATGCCTGAAATGGGTGGTTGGGTATAATCGTACGACCACAACACAAATATCAATGCAAATATTATAATTTATAATTATTAATGGTCCCTGCTGCTTATTTTGGTTCAATGAAGGGCGTTGGTAAAAATACTAAAACCATACAATAATAGGCTTTAAAGCCCCCACAATTTCGCGCCACCACTATAAACGCTTGTAACATAATATAATATTATTGAGAGAAAAAAATATATTATGGTACACCAAAGCTGGGCACCTACTTATTTATTTTTCACACATTCCGCGGCGTATCCGAATTTACTCTCAGACGTATATACATATATACCCATATATACCCATATACTCACAACTGACATACGAAATTCAAGTGTATATCAGAAGTATTTGTGCGCAGAGTTTGTCATTTTTCTATAACGTGTTCAGTCGTTCGAATTCTAAACCCGTAACCATCACAGCACTAGACGACGGCCGTTTCGACATTTATGGAAAATTATTTTTTAACAGTTAATCCACAATGTGTGCGTATGAATTGTAGTGGAAGCAGGGGCGTATTTAAGTAGGTGCTATGGGTCCCATTGCCCAGAGCGGCAAATTTTTAAAGATTTAGAGGGGTGGCAAATTTTTATTTTTATTTAACAAATTATTCATTTTTCGTCACACATGTAGGTATTTTGAAAGATTTACTATTTTATTTATAATATTTTTTCACTCTTAACTGGTACAATAATGTTGTTTAAATGTCTAATTATACCTTCCTTGTTGAATGTAACATTACAATTTTAAATTAGTATATATTTATTATATATGTATATTATATACAGTATATTAGTAAATACATTTACTGTTGAGGGGGGGCGGCAAAAATGTGTTGCCCCTATCCTGAAATTCCTAAATACGCCACTGAGTGGAAGGTAGGTATAATAGTTGTGAATTGTTGTAATATACTAATAGACTTTTTTGTTATTTAGTGGTCGTCATAAGTAATAAATACTAGTATAAATATAACTAATACTATTTCAGTATACTTATATAACAGTATAATAATAAATAAAATATACTCGCGAATAACGTGGAAAAATAGTTTTGCAGTACCATTGCCAAACCTAAACCGGTCGAAACGTCCGAATATTTTGTGTTGCTAATAATAATTAAGAAACATAAAAAGATTTAGGTATAAGATAACTATCTTAGTCCATGACTTACAACCATCATAGATATTATATAACTATAGGTACTAGATAGCAGTCTTGCCATTATCAAGCAAAATGGTCCTCATTTTGCCAAGTGGTATTT
>NW_021769916.1:4173-4249 GCF_005508785.2 Acyrthosiphon pisum | reverse complement strand
TCAACTTAAAATCAGTATAAAAATAAACTGTACTTATGTATTTTTTAGATTCTTTGGTAACAGAATTAACTACTTA
>NW_021769916.1:2315-3477 GCF_005508785.2 Acyrthosiphon pisum | reverse complement strand
TTTGTGTAAATTAAAAAACCCGGCAAAGTGCGAGTCAGACTCGCGCACGAAGGGTTCCGTACCATCATCAGCTTTGCCTAGACGCAAAGAGAAGCCTAGACGCGTTCACTGACACTGAACTTAACTGCACAACGTCTTGTCCAAATAATGTCATATATATATGAACAACTATGACGTTGGAATTCTATCCCATTTTGGCGATTATGTATAATTTTTGCTAAATTGTATATCAAATGATTTAATGTACATAGTTATCATATATAGTTATATATATGATTATAATACAAACTATATCAATTATATCAGAAAACAAATAATTTTTACACAATTTTTAAAACTATACAGAACTAACTTTTTAGCTTTATAAATACCCATTTTATCCACCTAATACAGTCATTTTATGCTCTAAATTATTATTAAATTATTTTTATGAGAGTTTGAAGTTATGTTTAAATGGATATTAAACATTTCTCATAGAACAATTTTTTATTTTCTTGTAATTCAAAAACGAATAAAAGTAGATACTTGAAATTTTCAAATTGTTTATACCATAACATTTTCAACATATTTAAACTCTTTTTTATTTATAGACATACATAAACAACATATATATGTTTAAAGTTTTAGAATACTTTTGTAGTTTAAATGTATGAAATGTATAATTTTTATTGATTACTAATAAAAACTACTCATACTTGTTTCTTGACACATCGTGGGCTCAGAACCAAAAGGTGCTATCTCAAAATATCAAATTGTTCAGGAGATCCATTTTAAACTATTTTCAACTTAAAACTGCATTATCTTTTTTCGTAATGAATGATTTTTAATGATTAGTACATCTAAAAATTCACAAAGTTGTTCTGAGTTAACACTAGCAATTTATTTTTCTTAAAATCAAAATGTAACGTAAGAAAAACAAAAATGTAAAAAATTTCAGTTAAGAACCAAAAAGTTCTTCAGATAGAACTTTTTGGTTGTTAATATTTTTTTTTTCACTTAGTTAGAACTTCTTGGTTTTGAATTAAATGTATATTTTCACTATGATGTTACCAACCTCAAAATAATAAATAATGACATGTAATTGGCTTTTCACTTGAGTATAATAGATACCTAACCTAACCTATATACATGACCGTACCTGTAGAAGGGGTTAAAAGTAATC
>NW_021769916.1:1142-2265 GCF_005508785.2 Acyrthosiphon pisum | reverse complement strand
GGAAATTTACATATTAAAAAACCTAGAATAACTATTTTAGTTATTTTGTTGTGATTGTATAATATTACTTGTGGGTACTTGAAACTTCTAAAGTATACTATTATATATCTATAATAGTACCACGGTTTGTTGTTGATGTATAACGCGTTACTGATGGATATTGTGATATGATTTAATTTGGAATTTATTATTAATACCTATTATAGGTCAATTTTTTTTTAATACTATAGATAAGTATACCTACCTATAATAGGTATGTCTAATACCTAGACTGACAAACCGTCTCCGCTCAGAATCGTTTTTCTTATACAGTGATATTATATCATTGAATTCAAATTTAATACTATCCATTATACAGTGACCCACTTGTAACCTACTGTACAGCAGAGCGACATCCACTTACCCACCTTTTTTATAGTTATTTTAAGTACAAATTTGACTGAAATTACATATTAAAACCAAAAATTTTAATTATTTTGTTTTAACTTTTAATTTAAAATTATGATTAGTGGCTACTTGAAACTTTTTGAATATATTATTATATTAATTGTATGACATTTTTAAATTTAATTTTGTCGACACAAATGAATTCAACCAACTTTCAGTACACTAGTGTCTGGTACTATATTATCTAATAGTAAAATAAATTACTTAAATCGCAATAGAATCATAATATATACCAACTTGATAATATTGTAGGCTGACATACGGTCGTCGCTCAGAATAGTTTTTCGTAAACACTACTATACCTGCAATGATTGTATATTTGTATATCATTGAATTACAATTTAACACATACCTACATTGCAGTGGCCTTTTACACACCTAATATACAGCAGACCGTTAATCACTTACCCGCTTTTTATATTAGAAACACGGTAGGTTAAACTAATTTTAACCAAAAACATCGCATTTATAATTGAACTATTAATTATTATAATAATATTATACTTGTATATCATAGTACATTGTTATTATTCACTTTTGAGTCAATACAGATGTACCATAAAGCGGTGTGAATAGGTTCACGGATAAATATCTAAAAACTAATCTGAATATTTTTGAATTGCCATTATGTATAATAAATAATAATATATTATGCTGCAAGAAAAAGTTTCAAGTC
>NW_021769916.1:0-1042 GCF_005508785.2 Acyrthosiphon pisum | reverse complement strand
TTAGATTCTTTGGTAACAGAATTAACTACTTACGTGAAATCTTGTTTTAAATTTTCAATCCTTAGATATAAAAGTTGTACATTTTATAAATTTTTAACTACAAAATAATTATTCAATTTTAAATTTGATAAATTTTGTCAAAATTTGATCTTTAAATGCTTATAAAAAAAAATTGTGCCTATGTATTTTTAATATTTTTCAACTGATATTGTAACAATATATCAGGAGCTTTGTATTAAATTTATACACTTTTTGGCCCAACAGATAAAACTTTATTGATATTTATAGAAAAAAAAAACTAAAAAAATTTAAAACTGAAAATGTCCGTAAACAGCTCAAAAAGAGTCAAAATATTTTCAAAATTGTATGGTGTATAGGAAATGCTTATATAAACATTCAATAAAAATTTCATGTATCTGCAGTTATTCGTTTTTGAATTAGAACAAAATAAGGAAATCGCTACAAGAGAAATCGAGTGAATATCCAATGTTGTAAAAATTTGAATTTCAAACGATCATAAAAATTTAATTTGACTTTCTTATATCTATTTTTTGTTTGATAAAGGTAGATAATTTTACTAGAAATAATTTGCAAATTTTCGTGATTTTTCCATATTTTGTCATTTTTTCGAACTTTAAATGCTTATAAAAAAAAACTGTGACTAACGATTTTTAATATTTTTCATCTGCCTTTGAAACAATATACTAGGAGCGTTCTATTAAATTTCCAAGCTTTTTTATCCAACAAATAAAATTTTATTGATATTTTTAGAAAAAAAACTAAAAAAAAATGGAAAATGAAAATGTCCGTAAAGAGCTCAAAATAAATCAAAATATTTTCAAAATTTTACCGTGTATAGAAAATGCAAATATAAACAACCTGTGAAAATTTCATATATCTACGGTCATTTGTTTTAGAGTTACACCAAAAACCAAAATCGATTTTGTTAAAATCGATTTTGCGTAAAAATTCCAGTTTTTCTTTAGTTTTCTTTTGTTTTCACGTCGCTTTTGAAACTACTGGAAATTTTACTTTTGACCCC
>NW_021769915.1:33967-37142 GCF_005508785.2 Acyrthosiphon pisum | reverse complement strand
AATAGTGACTAGTTACTATCAGAAGCCATTGTTCAGCTCAAAATTAAATATTTTTTCAGTTAGTGATTTAAATAATAGTTTACAATATTGGTCAGTGGATTGTATAAAATGTAAATGTATGGTTTTAAAATATAATGAAAATAATGCGGTTTCTTTTGCTCTTATTCATACATATATCACTAATGGTTTATAATAAATACTATTTTAATTTTATATTTTATATTATTATAAGTAATTTTAAGAACATTTATAAAGTTATTGTGATTCAATAACTATAAATACTTGTTGGTTGTTATAATATTATAATTTTGTATTTATATGATAATATAATATTTATACCATTATGATTTCTTATAATATAATATGAGTATATACATTTTTTTTTTTTTTGAAACTTATCATTATAAGCATAATAATTTAAAACTATATGTATATTGTACTAAACATGTTCTAGCTATGGATTACTGTAGTTATATAATTTATATACATATTATTATTATTATTATTATTAGGATGCTATAATTTTTATAATAATTTGAGAATTGAATGTTTTTTTTTAATATCATATAATTTGAATGTAGTTATATATCGTATGACATCACGTCATTATATATATCTAAATATACACGAAATGAATAATTAAATCAACTTACCTTTTCTATAATAGATGTTTATTCAGTTCTATAGATTTATTGTCTTCATTTTTCATTGTGTCTTTATAAAATATACATTTATGTTAACCGTTTTGGTTATTTAAACGTTTGTAACTTCAGTAGGTATCTACTTATTACAATGCAAACTGTGCATCAATCAATATATAACAGTAATAAATATTATTTAATAATTATAGGTATAGGTACTATAAATCTATATGCTTATATATAAGCATATAATACACAATAAGTACCTATATACTACTATTATAGTATAAATAGGTTTATGATGATATTCGATGGATGGAGTGTATAGGTTCAATATATTATATAGGTATTTGAATAGTAAAAAAATATATATATATGTATAAACCTATTTATATTGTATACTAGCTAATATATATAATATAATATAAATATAGAGCTATACTGGAAATAATGGGGATGAACTTTTACTAAGCATTAAATAAATACTGAAACAAATACATTAACAATGTAATTCTAATTCAATGTATGGATAGTGTTAACTTAGCAACCTATTATTAATGCTTATAAATCTAGGCTTAATAAGTATTAGTTATGATACTATATTCAAATGTTAGTCATTGTAAGTTTATTCAGCATTTAATACAAATTATATTTTTAATATTTATTTTTTAATCTAAATCAAGTGTTTATATAGCACTAAGAATTTATTTTAATACAAACGTTTAATAATTAACACTTAATCTAATATTATTAAATCTTGTTTTTAAAACCTTTCAAATTCACCTGAACTTCAACGTTTATAGAAGTTTTAACATTGGAAAATGTTATGTGGGATGTTTTCAGTGTTTGTACAATGTGGGACATTTTTCTCAAATTTTATATTTGTGGGTTTTTCTTATAACAATATAATATTATTTATTATTTCTACTTTATATTTAATAATTTCATATATTTTTTTTTTGTTAATTAAACTTAAAATTTAAATGTTTTTTACTATTGTAGTATTGTCTATTACAGTTAATTTTTTTAATTACTCTAAAATCCATTTTTACACCCATATCTCTAATCATAATAATTATTCTTAAATTAAATTCTTCTCACTTATGAAGGTAAGTAGATTTTTTAGGTCATTTTTTGAAGTATATATGGCATTTTTGTTAAGGTCATCGACATCATGTTTCTAGTTATCTTACAATTAAAAGTATCAAATACTAATTACAATTGTTAATTAGTTATTATATACGTATACTTTAATTAATTTATAATATAGACGTAACAATATAGGGTATGAGGACTTTTTTTTAAATATTATGCACATAAGCTAGATGTTGGACAGTTCATATAAACTATTAACTATTAGATTGTAATCAGAAAATTAATTAGTCTTGTTAAGATACTTACTTAAATAGTATCATTTGCATTTGAAATACACATTTAAATACTGTCTTTCAAAATTAGTTGAATATAATTAATACTAATACATTTTAAAAGTATTCAAAATACCTACTTTACAAGTACCTAATTTTTTTGTATACCTATGTGACATAAATAATCATATTTATAAATATTGTATCATTCGTGTATGGACTTAAACATTTAAGTCAATGATTCACAACTAACACTTACAACACTAACTACTAGTATTTTATTTTACAATGAATAAATATTAATTGAAAGATCAAATTAAAGTTAAGCAACATTTGGGTACTAACTATAGTTACATCAAACAAAAACTTACCGGCACATAAATATGGATCTTCAGCTACAAGCTCAACTAGAGACTTCATTTGAAATTGTGTAGGTCTTGATTTGGACATTGTTCAGCAAAAACATTAACACAGTACCACGGTAGCATTGTAGAAAATAAAAAAATCTAAATAAATAATAAAAAAGTTTAAAGAAATCGAAATAAAAATTATTAAATTATGAATTAATGTAAAAATCGTTGATTTTCGAATTTTCATTGATAAAACTTTACTGATAAAAGATAAAAATTAAATATTTTTATGTTTTATAATTTGTTTGAGGTTAAAATCTAGATTTTGTGTTGTTACCGTAGTGGTTCATTCGACTTACTTTATCGCATTCGACAAGTGAAAAAATCTTATCGATTGCAGTTCAAGAATACCAATTATATGTCGCATGCGATAAACATTTGTCACAGTCGATAAAATGTGTGACTCTGTCGCATGCGAGAATTAGTCGTATGATTTCAAGAATTGGCCATATTACGGGACTTAGAGAATATTCGAGCAATCGCTTATTTTCTAAGACACTGGTTTTTCTTCGTCAATTTGAATAATCTAATAGTGTTTAAATTCAACTTGTTTATTATATTTTACACATTTTAAATAAATAATACATCAACCACACACTGTTGATCATTTTGACGCTACTTAACCATCATCCCATCCTGTCACCATCTCCTGTAAGTCGGGTGCACGCAACAATAGGTATAGGTGAATGTATACAACTGCTCTAAAAAGTAATAGTTCACATACCATTATTATCATTATACCCTACACATGTATATA
>NW_021769915.1:28593-33917 GCF_005508785.2 Acyrthosiphon pisum | reverse complement strand
AAAATAGTAAACAACATATCAATCCGTATCAATTAATTTATTAATTTTAAATGTATAAATTAAAAATGTTCTTATTACAAAATCAATTGTTTGAAGTCTTGTTTTTCATATAAAAATATAAAATTAAAAATGTCAGATTTTGATATAATGACGAATTTTGTCGTCAACAATTTTATAGAAAATGCTGTATGTGTAAACGAAAATAATTGCATAAGAAATGATTTTCACAAACCCTTGTCCGACCCATTTACACAGTCCGAACAAATGTTTATAAAAAATTTTCGTTTAACGAAACACGTTGCGCGGTGTCTTATTGATATATTAAGACCATTTTTAAAATCTCCAAGCCGTTTATCATCCATCGATATAGACACTAAGGTACCTATGAGACTATGAACATTTAAAATAAAATTTCAAATTTGTAATTTAATGATCTATAATGATTTTTGTCTCATGTAAATTATATATTGTAGGTGTTAGTTGCTTTAAACTTTTTTGGTACAGGATCCTATCAAACACCGGTTGGCAACAGTCGATACACTTTATTGTCACAAGCGTCAGTTTCTTGTTGCATTAAAGAAGTTGTAACAGCACTCAATAATCCTACTATATTTAATTCTTGGGTTAAATTCCCAAACAGTATCCGTGAGCTCACTGCAGTTCGTCAGGAGTAAGACATTTATTATTTAGTATTATTCTAAACTGAAATAACTTGTATGCAGACTTGGGTAGTATTCCAAATACAGTAATACTATTTTTTTAAGTATTCAGAATATGTATTTGAAATACTTTTTAAAAGTATTTTACCCAAGTCTGCTTGTATGGAACAATTTATTGATTGCTCACTTCCCCCCCCTTTTTAGGTTTTATCGTAAAACTGGATTTCCAGGGGTGATTGGATGTTTAGACTGTACACATGTAGCTATGTAGCTATAGTGCCTCCTTCAAAAAATCTCAATCTAAATGAAAATAGGTACCCGGAATACATGTATGTGAACCGTAAACATTATCATTCGATTAACGTTCAGCTAGTAAGAATGAATAACATCTTATATCATGTTTTCTTATTTAACTTAATACATACGATTACATATTTTAAATTTAGATATGTGACTCAAATCTAAAAATTTTTAATGTTAACGCATTATTTCCGGGTAGTACACACGACACACACATCTGGAATAATAGTCAAGTATCAAATACCCTTCAGGAATTGCATTCCAGAAATTTTAACAGCTTCTTTTTATTAGGTAAATATTAATGTATATTTTTAATAGATAAATAAATATATTCATACATTTTAAATTATAATTTTGGTACAAAAATCTTTGTAGGAGATTCAGGTTATCCGTTACGGCCTTGGTTACTCACACCTATAGCACACCCCACCACAGTAGCGGAAGAGCTTTACAACAAAAAACAAATGTCCACAAGAAGTGTTATCGAACGATGTAATGGTGTGCTCAAAATGCGTTTTAGGTACTTTTTTATACTATTGAATATTTATTTGTACGTTAAGATTTTATCCATTCATTCCTTCGTTCTCAATTAAACATAATTTTAGGTGTCTTCTCAAGGATAGGGTATTACATTATAAACCCGAAAAAGCATCTCAAATTATAAATGCATGTGTTGTATTACACAATATGTGCATTGAATACAACGTTCCTGAGATTGAAGAGACTACTGAAGAAGACATCGATATGGGAATTAACCAGGACCAAGGACCACTGGAGGAGCAACACAACAACCGGAATCAATATTTAATGCTTGGAAAACAGCAACGAATCAAAATTATACATTTACTGCAAAATAGAAATTTACATGTATAAATCACTTGGTTTTATTAAAATGTTACATATTAAAATGTTAAATATAAACAAACAATATTTTGAAAAAGGAACTCTTGTTTTTACTGACTTAAGTAAATATGAACAACTAAACTTTACATATAAAAATATTAAATATAGCTGCTTAAACATCATAAAATAACAATTTATATAGAAAACAACAACATTTTTACATATTAAAATGTTAAATACCTATCACAACTTATAACATTATAAAATAAAATATATAAACAAACAATATTTTGAAAAAGGAACTCTTGTTTTTACTGACTTAAGTAAATATGAACAACTAAACTTTACATATAAAAATATTAAATATAGCTGCTTAAACATCATAAAATAACAATTTATATAGAAAACAACACATTTTTACATATTAAAATGTTAAATACCTATCTCAACTTATAACATTATAAAATAAAATATATAAACAAACAATATTTTGAAAAAGGAACTCTGTTTTAAAATACATTCCACAAAATCATTGGTTTCTTAAATAATTTGACAAAATATTATTCATATTGTTTAAAGCAGTAGTTTGCTCATCCATTAATTTAAGTTTTTTTGCATAATATACTTTTTTTAGCTCTAGTTTTTGCTCTGCAATATTGGCTAATTTATTTGCAGCTAAATTATGGTCATCTAACTGTTTCGATTTAGTGGTTTTTATATGACCTGAGATTATTTTAAAATAATTTTACAAATACATCTTAAATAACAATATAAAATAGGTATACATTCTTACTTGGCTTTTTACTAGTAGAAACTGATGGCGGTGGAATTATGGCTGTATCAACTGGCTTAGGAGATGAATCTACGACTTCATACATCACTATAAAATATAATTTCAGTATAATTGATACATTTTAAATAGGTTTTTATTCATTACCAACTGCTATTATTTTCACTACTTATAATTACTACTATTTAATTACATTTCTAACCCATCCAAAAATAAACAATTATTATTATTTGGAGACTTAAGTAAACCTACAAGTTATCAAAAAATAATTGTTAAAATATTTAAATAATAAAATTGCAATTTAATATCACAATATAAAATAGTTATACATTCTTACTTGGCTTTTTACTAGTAGAAACTGATGGCGGTGGAATTATGGCTGTTTCGACTGGCTTAGGAGATGAATCAAAGACTTCATACATCACTATAAAATATAATTTCAGTATAGTTGATAAATTTTAAATAGGTTTTTATTCATTACTAACTGCTATTATTTTCACTACTTATACTATTTAAATACATTTCTAACCCATCAAAAAATAAACAATTATTATTATTTAGAGACTTAAGTAAACCTACAAGTTATCAAAAAATAATTGTTAAAATATTTAAATAATAAAATTGCAATTTAATATCACATTTTTTATAATATTTATTAATTTAATAGTTTCTTTAAGAAATATAGTAACTGTATCACTTTTATTTAATTCCCAATAGAATTAATTGTTTGATAATTATTTAATACACATTTAAAGTCACAGAATACACAGTACAACTCAATCAAATTTTAAAGCATTAGAGTGTTTAGTGTTTTATTAAAGGGATTTATAAGTCATGTTTAGTTAGTTGGGTACAAAATAATCTCTTATAGTGTTTCGACTGCGAACATTATTTCTTTGAGGGCCCTCTTGCAACACCGTTATGCCAACCGGCCTCGCCGTACGGGAAAACAGCGGATACAACATGGGATCCGAGTGACACGACCCTTGAGAAATATAATGAATTTTAAGTTAATTGCTAAACCAAAGGTCTGTAGTAGCTGAGAGTTAGTTTATGGAGATACGTTTGTATTGTGTGTAATAACAGGTATGAAATATTAACTCTAAGGTCGGCTATAATATTGTAATTCTATTAGTTATATATATATATATTATATACTGTGAAATCAAAACTATGAATCTATATGGAACTACACTATTTAGTAGTTATTTATATGTATTTATTTATTGTTATGATTGTGTTGTGTGTATAGTAAGTTGTAACGTCACAGCATTTTTTGCATTCTTATTATTAAATATAACAAACATACCTGTACCCATATTATCATTCACGAGCGTACCTTATTATTACATTGTTATGATTATCACGTGCCAATGCAGGAATAACCGCAGTATTATGTAACTACTGTCCCCCGACCACCACAACCCGCAGTGACAGGTGCCTACACTTCGTTGCTCACGGCCGTCGATGCCGTCGGCGCCTACGTCGGGTCCCGCCGCACGACACCAGCGGAGCAAACTGTCACCAAGCCTGATTATTGTAATAATTCCCTCTCTTATACGACACTGAGCTACCCCACTACTCAACAATACCAAAAAGCTCCGTCGCGGGCCAAGCCGGATCGTCCTCTCATCACTCAGTTTTTTGCCTTCAACGGCTTTGGTCGTCACCATTTTCCGCGGTCAACGTCTCACGTACACGCTGTCAAACAACACCACGCGACACCGTCCACTTTGTTCAACCCGTGGGTGCAGACACCAACCAACTCAGACGACGACGTAACAAAATTGTCATCCTCATACATCGACCCCGACAACGGATCATGATGATGGGCTAAACAAACCACGAGGGCCCGGGTGGCGGCCAACAGCTGACCCAGTCGAAGTCAACAGTGCAGCCCAGCGTCAGAGTCGTAATTTGTTATTTTATTTCCCCTGTCCCCCCCACACAAGCACGTAGGCCACAGGTTATGCAAAACTCGTGTTTGTATAACCTGTGTGCCAGAGGAGGCGTCGCAAGACGCGGGTCCCTTTAATCTGTTCACCACAAAATGGTTTTCCGGCAAGTGTAAGCCAAAACACGTTTTCCCGGTAACCCTGCGAGGACACGCTATGAGTGATATGGTGTGTCGCCTCCCGTGGGCCGGGAAAAACGTGCCATAGATTTTATTTCACCAGAAATGACGATAAATTTATTATGATATTATTTTATATTTGCCATGTGCCAAATCTTATTACATTATTATGTGCCAAATCTTATTATATTGCTATGTGCCAAATTTTATTATCTTACAATGATATAGTATATCACTTATATTAATTTATTATATTGTTTTAATAGCCGAACTTTAATCATTATTTTATTTCATTCTCCCCACATAAATCCTCGGCATTCAATTGCCGTTGCGTGTACAAAGCCTATGAGTTCCACCGACGTGGCCCTCGGGCCACCACGCGGTGCGGCTCATAGGTCACGGCCAGAGTGCTCCCCTTTGGTCGTGAGTGGTTTTTAGTAGCCTCAAAACTACTGGAAGCTCACAAAATACCTAAATAATTTTTTGTATAACCACAAAATATATTAATAGTGTATGTCTGTAAGTGATGTCAGTAATAGTGACAATAGTGATGTCATAAGAACACATAATGTAACTACCACTACAAAATTATGAGACATGTGATAGGTATTATGTTGATCCACGCTGTATTTATTTATTTATTTATTTATTTATTGAA
>NW_021769915.1:23132-27041 GCF_005508785.2 Acyrthosiphon pisum | reverse complement strand
TTTAAATTGGTTATCTGCTTCGTGGATTGATTTTAAAAGACTCAGAAAATTCACTACGGAGAGATGATAATGCGGTCATGATGTCATCGTTGGTTGAAGAGCTGCTAGCAGATGAAGGTGTAACTTTAGGTGAACCAACGGCCGGTAATTTAGTGGTAGATCGAGTGGTAGGTTTCAAGTTATTAGGCATGGCACTGTAGGATACTAACAGATGAACAGTAGTGCACAGTGTGTTGCATATAAGGCCAAATATGCGGGAGCTAGAGTAGTTTGGTAACCAGCGTTAAAGTCTCCAAGAAATAAAATAAACAGCTGATCCCAGTCCTGGTAATGAGTATACTGATAAGGTGATATCACCGCAGTGATAACGGAAACAGAAAAATGAGTACTCACGATCAACGGCCACAGCAATAAACGACCAGAAAAAAGTAGTTCTAGGAAGAAACAGGTCGAAAACACTCACAACGCACTATCAATAGTTAAAATTTGGAATGAATAGAAACGCGTAACGGTGAGAAGTAGAAAAAACGCACAAAAAAAAATAGTTAGTTTATGATAATGTACACCACGATTGTTATCACTTTCTGTGTATTCAATGTATAATGGCTTGTTTCACACAAACACAACAAATTTACACTGTTAGTTTAATAAGTATTATTATAAATGTAATATATATATATTAGTAAATAACTAATTAAAATTAAAACAACTAATTCAAAAGAATGTCCAGAATGCAAGTGTGGTCAGGTATTTATTATACAATTAAAACCATGATTATATATTCTATATTATTATTGTTATATTATGTGATGTAATTTGACTGCGAGTTATTTATTTATTGTTATGATTGAGTAATTAAATTTCAAAAGAGTGTCCAATATGTATAATGTAGTAAAGCTATGATTCTATAAGAGTGTAATATATGAGTGTAATTCTATAAGGGTGTAATTTAACTCTTCATTGGTAGCAGTTAGGCTCGTAATTGTGACATCTGTTCTAATATTATGTGTGTGTGTGTGTGTGTGTGTGTGTGTGTGTGTGTGTGTATGAGGTGTACAACAGGCGAAAAGGAAGTAATTCATTCCTAGTGTTTAGTAAATATTGTAAGTGTTAAATATTTATTAACTAACCCGCTGGTATGAATTGCGTCCTCCGTTGCTGGTCGATTGGATTGGTGTCGTAGATGACCAGATTGATGTGTCTGGGAGGAAGACCACCTTCACCTACGAACACGGCCGCAACTTCATTTGCGGTAGGCAGGTTGTTCCGTCCCCTATCCCGGGCCGCGTCTTCAACGAAATGCATTCTCACTGGTCTTGGTGGCCCAGCTGCGAGATCGGCTAGGGCTCTTTCTGTCAGCCACACCTGACGCATGTTCCTGAAACGAATATAGACATGTATATATTTATATATTTATGTTAAACACACTCAATAATTGTATATGTGTAATAATAGTAAAGTAAAATTTAAAAACATTCAATCATTCAATGCATTTAACTCTATATTGGTAGCGGTGAGAGTAAAATCTATACTAAATATATATATTATAAATATTTGTGTGCCTGTATGTAGGTGTAATAAGCGTAGAGAATCACAAATCAAATAATTTAGTGTATAAAATGTATTAATGTACATTAGTAATTGTAAATTGTTGATTAATCTATTTAATCAATAGAACAATGTGTAAACTGGGTATGAGTTCCGATGCTAGTGTTCATATTTTTTTTGTATAATATATTATGGATCCCGAAACAGTGACAGTAATTAAACTTGTGTTTTTGCCGTAGAGATGGTAAAACTCCACACACTGTCCTGCAATTATATCACACACACTCCAGATAAAAGAAACATCAATCATTGTGTTAAAAAAAATATTATGAATATTAAATTATTATTAAATATGTTTTTAAAGATTAGAATGTAGTGATTACAGTTTAGAATACTAGATAACCGAGGAACAATAAAAATATAAAAATGTCTATTTTTGTAACAGTTTATTATGTTATTTTTTTTTTACGTTATCAGTAAGGCTCGGATTTATATGTAAATACATATTTTCTCTGCGACATGTTAAACTAATTTCGGCAAGTGATAAATTCGTTTCACAATATTTTTGATAAAACGAGCTATATTTGATTTTACATATTTTTACATATTTTGTCATAAATACATGTTTTTACATATTTCACAATTATTCAATTTTTTCTCACATATTTATACAATTATACTGTTTTGATGTCTTTTCTTCAGAGTTAGAATAATTGAAAGGTTATCATGACTATATATTATATCGACGATCTTTTGAATTCGAAAATTTAAAAGTGCATGTTATTATTAATTGTAATCAAGATAATTAGATAACTATAGATAAATATGCATTTTTTATTATATTTTATTATTAATTATTATTAAGATTTTATGACAATATCGGCGATCTTTTTTTATCTTATTTAAAATTTAAAAATGAATGTTAATTAATGTTTGTAATCAAAATAATTAGATAAATATACATTTTTTATTACATTTTATCATATTATTAATTATTATTTTTTTTTTCGATAATACATATTTTGAATTCTTTAGCACATATTTATGTACATATTTTTATTATAAAAATACATACTTTGGTTATATAAATACATATATATCCGAGCCCTAGTTATCAGTATAACAGTATTCATTTAAATCAATGTTCTTAATATCATGTTGGTATTTTAGTGACTGATGATACTAGATAGTAAAATGTAAAATGCGTGTTTATTTGATCGTAATTGGATTTGCAGTTTATACTTAACCATACTTATTTTAATTTAAAATTAAATTATTATGATTGTATAATATTTAATATATTATTGAACATAATTATTTGTATACTATTAAGACTATTTAGTTATTGTGAATTACCTATTCGTCTTAATTATAAAATATTAAAACATCGTTATGGAACAAAAAAAGGTAAGTTAATTAATTGTTATAATAATTGTAGTTACCCAGATAGCATAACAATATTTTACATATATGTTATCAATATTTTCCGTTAACACGAAAATATTTTAAATTTGTGTTTTAATTATGTGATTTAAGTGTTAGCAATAATGAAGCAATATTGTGACGACTCGTGGCAGAAAATTCCATATTGCGGAATTATGTTTTTTAAGATATTTCATCAATATGTGGTACCACATATTTCTAAGATATAGTTAAGTACCTAATATATTTCAGAAACATGTAAATAAACATATTTTTACAATAATAATTGATTAGTGTTGTTAACATATTTTTTCTATATGTACTCAAATATTTAATGAGACAATTCATTATTTGGTGCTTGTAGCTATATAATTGAGTACCTACTACAGTTACAACTATATTTAACTATATTCAATTTTATGTATATGCTTTAATCTTACCAACCATGGTACACTAATTAATGTATTAATGTATCAGTTTATTCACCTCATAATGGAACTCAGTTCACCTTAATTTAATTTTTAGTTTTGAAGTTATTAATAAAATCCAAATATTGTTCACATTATAATTAATTATTAAGTATTAGGACACAATCCAATTTAAATTCAGGTTTTAAGATTATTTTTTTTACTGATCAACAACCATTTTAATTTCTATATCCACAATCAATTCGCATACAGTAAAACTATGGTAAGACAGAACTTCTGTAAGATTGGAACACGATAAAAAGAATAATTTCTTTAGTCGCGATTCAAATAAAAAAGAATGTGAGCCCTCTATCAAGTCAGAAACTCCGTTAAGATGGAAAAATTGGACGGGCCTAACCGATTCTGTCTTTAACTGCAGTTAAATTAGAGTTTTTTGTCACACCCAGTTCTGAGCAGACATTGTTTACATTTTCGAGCATTTTCTTAACTGATTCTGATACATATACCAAAT
>NW_021769915.1:20224-23032 GCF_005508785.2 Acyrthosiphon pisum | reverse complement strand
GTTTAATATCATATTTTAAATTGGTAAATGATGTTCTAACATAATCATTGAGTCCTTGAAAAAATTAAAATTAAGTACATCAATATAAATGCAGTCAACTGTATAACACATTGAATTATAATTAAATCATTAAAATATTTAAATTCAAGTTAATAACATTATTTATTATAGTTGTAAAAAAAAAAAAATACAGTATTATAGCATTATAGCATAATAGATAAATAACTCACTATTAAAATCATCCACCTTTACTACATCTGCAGGTTCAATAAGACTTTGCTTAAAACTTTCAGTATCCAATCGTACAATTTTACTGTTATTACCTTCAGAGAAAAATGAACTTAAAGTTAATGGATAAGTTTTTAATTAACATTATAGATTATAATATAAATTCATACATTTTGTCTTACACAATGGCAATAGTAGTATAATAACAATAATATTATTATAAGCAATGTCCAATAATTCAATTTCAAAATCCTTATAACTGGATTTGTAGGATTATAATATAGCTTTAGGCACTTAGCATATGTAAATCATAATTATAATATTTTTAGAAGAACTATAACTTTATTCAGTATAAATACTATATTTATTTAATGAATACTAAACTATCATAATTATTTGTGTACTTATTAAAAATAATTGAAAATTAAATTTATAACATTAATAATTAATAACAATAATGACACCATAAGAAATTAATTTACATAGAACCATAGGTAGGTACCTAAAGTTATTTGATTGATGAAATAAATGTACTGTTATTTAATTTATCATTGAAATATCATTTTTATTTACATACCTACCTATATCTAAATAGAAATTCATATTTTATTACTTACTTATACTTTAATAGAAAATTATTTTTTTTTTATGTATGTTACCTCAGTATTTGTTCTGCAATATTTGTGCCATTTTAATAGGTATTGAATTTATAAATTATTTTTTTTTTTTTTTTTTATAGGTGTATAAAGTATTAGGTTTATAATACATAGTAACATTTTAATAAACTAATAAAATATAATGGTGTGGTATCTAATAAAATAGCAAAATAGGGAACTTACCGATGTGATGTATGTTGTGTACTATATTGAACTGTTATAGGTAAATACTTTTTACCGTTGCTGTAGCCGTTACAGCCGTCGCTGTAGTAAATAATAGGTATAACACTAAAATTGTAAACTAAGGGAAACTGCAAAATAGTAATAAGTACCAATAGTTGATGTTTAACGCTGTATGAGAAAAATAATAACCATGACGTGTTCACTGATCACTGTTACTGTGTGTCTGCACAGTGGGTGCAGGGATGGCCGTACATAACGTATTATGTTCAATGTTGCGGGCCGCGGGGTTGACGGTCGGCGATCGCCGACTGCGACGGCGGTGCGTCGTCGGCTTATCTTGGGTAATTCCGAAATTCGAACATTTTTAGTGTAATAATAATAATTGAATGATATCGCGGCTGTGTAGTGTGTACACCTACTTCGCTCTCCTGTCCGATAACCCATCTAGTAATCCCCACCGCCAGTCCGGTACTCGGCAGACGGCAGACACAATATTATACGTTGTCAAATTATACGTATATTATAATAAATCATAATTATATAATAAATATTATATATTGTATCAATAATATATCGGAGGTAGCGATCGCCGATTGTGGAGTCTCCGTTAGTCCGTTTACAAATGTTAAATTCCAAATAATGGTTAAAATAATAATTATATATTACATACTATTAAATTATTGCCATGACGCCATCAATAAATAATTGATTGATTAAAATTACGTAGGTAGGTACATTAAAAATCGAAATGGGTACATATTATTCAAATTGGTATAACGACGTTTTTTACTTTTGTTCATGTAAGAATATACCTAATTTATTGGTTCAACATTTATTAATATGATAATATTAATAACATTAACACGTTTTTACCTAGTCTGTTGAAGTTAATATACCTATGCAACGTAATATAAAAATTATTAATATGTCTACGGGGTCTATAGTATATACTATATACTACAATATATATTGTATATATATATCAATTAATTTCGACTCAAATACGTACGTCCCTATAGTTAGGGAATTTATGAGTACCTATAGGTAAATATACAATTTTATACTAGGTATTTTTTATTATTTTGTTTTTATTATAAATGTATAATTTTATAATTATATATGTTAGTATTTACTTTTTTAAAGAAACTTAATTTTTAGTATCTGGGTTAAAATTAAATAATTAGTTTTCTTATTTTATTACTATTATGGGTTCTTTTACGAAATCGGCACTATTAGTAATTTATCGTATGCGCTTTCCACTCATAATAAAATAAAACACTGCAAAAACATATTAAATCTGTCTGTTTTTTAGTCAATCCAACATGGCGAGAAACGATAATATTAAAACAATATTGTTTGGTAATTTACAAGTTTGAAACTATTAATATCAATTTTAATAATCTAAAGGAATTATTATAATTACTATTAATACTTATTACATACACATTTACACAGGGAATAAAACAATTAATACTATATTTTAATGTATCAGCATTCAGCATGTGTCAACATGTATACAGTTAATTATTATAGGCGTTGATAGGTAGATCGTAGGTACTGACTAAAAAATAATACTAATTAAAATAGAAATGCGTAGGTAGAAGCCGTCATAAATTAATATTATTGTCATGAGATCTACCAGAACATATTTTATCAACAATATACAGAAATACGGGGTAATACTAAAACCCGGGACGGGACGGGACCGATTCCATTCCACACGGTGATAAGAAAAACAGTG
>NW_021769915.1:5520-18177 GCF_005508785.2 Acyrthosiphon pisum | reverse complement strand
CATATAATGTAGTTATTTAAAAGTTTGATAATATGTCCATTCGCAGTTATCTACTCGTAAGCTATTAAATGATGTTATATTTATATGTGGTGCCGTACAGTCATATGCTATAAAGGCTGCCTGTGAAATTGTTATAAACAGCAATACTTGCATTTTAATATTCATAATGCAGTAGGTATTATACATTGGTGACCCGTAAAAACCTGGAATGTTAAAATCTGGACCGTAGAAATCTGGACTGTAAAAATCTGGACAGTAGAAATCTGGAAATTAAAAATTTGAAATCCGTAAAAATCTGGACCCTAAAAATCTGGACCGGACAAAACTAGACCGTTAAAATATGGACAGTAGAAATCTGGACTGTAAAAATCTGGACAGTAGAAATCTGGAATTTTAAAATTTGGATTCCGTAGAAATCTGGACCGGACAAAACTGGACCGTAAAAATCTGGACAGCATAACTAAATATTTTAAGGGGCATTCATAGGCCATACATATCATTCGATTCCCTCTTTGTTGGTCCCACGATGTGGGATACATTCGTAAACCTTTATAATAATTCTTAAAATATAACTGAATATAATATAACTGTATATTATCATAATATTAAGTTGTAATTTGAACCAATACTAGGATTTCAATACTAAATTGTATTAGAAATTACTACATTAATTTATAAATATTTTCAGTTATTACATATTATGTGCTACTCCTAATGTATAGGCACAGCAATATTATTAGCAGCATTATTATGTTAGAGAATGGTACAGTTGTAACTAAAAAGCAACATACCAACGTAGGGGTAAACATACAAAGGATATGACGAGTCTATTTGGAAAACTCCCGGCTGTTAATAAATTACTGTTATGTATCACTTGATAAATTACAAATTACAATACAACTATTTTATACCTACTTAAATATTACAAGCAATGTTTTTTTTCTTTCAATTTAAACATTTGTAGTGTACCTATCTATTAATTTTTTTTTTTTATGTTGAAATGTTAAACCTCATAACATATAACAATTTTGTCAGTCACATAAATTAATTATTGTGGTTGAAATAGAAACCAAATAATTTTCTTAGTATATAACTAAGAATATTTTATATATTATATTCTTAACAAATAATGAAACCAATTATGAGTTAGCTAGGATCATTCATAACTCAAAATAAATCGCTAATATTATTAATTAATTTTGGAGGTAATATAGCTAAAAATATTAGTAATGAGGGTTTCTAATATACAAAATATTTAGTGAGCTAAATATAACTGTCATATTACTGAAAACTCAATTATTGTAGTCCTATTGACCAAAATGAAATTACTTATTATGAAATGTAAAAACTTTTCATTATTTTATGAATATTTGTTGACTATATAAACACTATAAGTAATGAAAAAAGCTTCAACATATATATTTTAATAAAAACCAATTTGATTTCAGGAATAAATTATCCACTATGCTTTGTATTGTGCTACTCAAACTCAAGTGTTTATGATAATCTTTATTTAAAAGTACATGTTGATAGTAAATTCTTAAAAAAGCCTTAGAACTGTGGCTCATAATGTTATCAATTTAGTAATTTCATAAATTTTGGTGGATGGGTAAAACTATGTATTGTTAAGCCTGAAAAATATGTCTTGGGTGCCGCTGAATGTATTATTATACAGATAATAATTCATAACCTAAAAACATGGGATAATGTTTACAATATACATTTAATATAATAAAGACTATAGACATTTAGTTGATATTGTTAAAGTAAATTAGATATTAACATTTACCAGATAGAATTTTTGTATGTGTGTATGTTTTAATAAATTCCTTAGTACCTATTATTGACTATTGTAGAAAATGAATTGTTGTTATTTAATAAAATGTTATTGTACTGCAGTATGTTTTAACTGTTGTCTTGTTCTTTGTTAAAAATATGAAAAAACCGATAGTTACATGAAAATTATAATAAATGTACTTAATCATAAAACAGTAGAACACAATTAGATGCATTTTCGATAGTAGGTAATTAAAATTAGCAAAACAAACATTTTACTATACTCAGTTAGTCTCACTGCACTCTCATAGGCTTATAACTAGGGCTAGGAAAATAAAGCACTAAAAACCTACAATAAAGGAATTAAAAAATTGCCAATAATGCTACAAAAAAGCATTTTAACCAAGAAAATGCAACTAAAAAAGATTTGAACATTTTTAAGTTTAGCTGAAAAATATTTTTAATATCAAAAAATAATTTATTAAACACACTTTTATATGTTCACACTAAGTAATTCTTAGAACAACTAAGCACAATTTATAAATATTGAAAAAAAATAAATTAAACACCGTTTTAGTAAATGTCGATATTCGATAAATGTCAACGTATTACCATTGATTATACATAGTATAATTATACTATGTATAATCAATGGTATTACGTAACCACTACTCCCCACTCGGTAATCACTTTGACAAAATTTAAGAATCTATTTTCAGAAATATTTTCCGATAAGGTGATAATATTTCACTACGAAATCACGGAATAAGTATATATAATAATACAATTAAAATAAATTAATAAATAATAATTTAGATAAATATGTACGTAAATGTTCTAAAAATGTAAAATATGCGTATAATTAACAAAAACTAATTAAAAAGCTAATAAACTGACAAAAAAGTACCAAAAAAGCATTTATTTACGAATATCATAAGAAAATGCAAAAAAAGCAAAATCAAAATCACATATTTGAACTCTGTGATGAATGAATCGAATTTTGTTTTTGATTAGCAATGTCCTGTAGTAATATGAAAGAAAATGCAAATGCTACAAAATCCTAGCCCTACTTATAACACTATGGTTCAGTTAACCAAATCATTCATATCTATTCTATTCTATTTTGTAATCGTTTATTTGAATAGGTTCCATATCCATGTATAATAAATTATACTATAGTACTTTATATTATATTTGATGATTATTTATTTACCTATTTAATACCACCTGGCACCTAGATGATACATATTTAGTATTTACTATTTACTCAAAAGACAAAAATCAAAACAGAAAAAAAAATGTATTGATAACTAACAACCTATACTAATATACTATTACCAACTACGATAATAATGACTATTGACTATAAAGCAAATAATAACATAATTGTATAAGCATACACAATTGCAATGTCAAGGAAATAACATTTTTTTTTGGTAGTCAAATTATTTTTAAGGAACCTACTTTATTTTTATTTGGTGAATTTACATTACTTACAAGTTAAAAAAAGTAGCTTAACAAAAATAAATAATTCTATTCATTGTTAAAAAAATGAACATTTGTGACACTGATTGCGCCTATTTATACTTAACAACTTTATACAAAAATACTTTGATAAAAAAGTATTACTGTACAATTGAATAAGGTATTATTTTAATAACAAATTACTAAAATGTTGTCTTAAGACTCTAAATTGTGTGACATTATTATCTACAAATTTATCACTTTATTGTTTTTCTTATACAATGATATTATATCATTGAATTCAAATTTAATACCATCCATTATACATGTTGCCCACTTGTAACCTACTGTACAGCAGAGCACCTTTTTAGTATTTTACTCATAGGCGCAATTTGGGGGGGACTTGGAGGGGCTTAGCCCCTCCAATATTAAAATTAGCCCCTCCAAAAATTTATATTTAAATTGAAGTATTAAATCCTTCATTAATTATCTAATATACATAATACAGTAGGTAACCGTCGTTCGAAAAAAAATTTTTCTAAAGTTTAAATCTGGAAACATGAAACAAGCCCATGCAACAATATGATGTTGGACCTTATTTACCCGCCGTATTACGAGAACAATAAAATTACGGTCTAGTGTCTTATTTTGAGTAGTACGCTGCGCGGGATCGGCTTGTTTATCATTCTTATTTCATCATTCATGTATGTTGTATACATACCGTATGCCCTGCCCTTCTGGAGACCCGTATTCAATAGTCAATAATCTGATAGTACCTAGTCTATTTTTGGAATATGTTTTGGTTTTCCAATAACTCCAGTCATTAAATCCTCATTTCTAAGATTAAATCATAAACACTCATAACGCTATTGCTTATCGGTTTATTAGTTAAAATGTTCAATAGTCAACAATAATTATCGTTCACAATAATTTTATTTCGTTTTTTGTAATATACGTGGTGTACTGCTCAGTGCTTCTACTACTAAAAATTAGCTAAAAATTAAAATGGATAAAAATAAAAAAGTGTTTGGTATTTTCAATTTTAAAAGTAATAAAAATGAATCCTTGTGTGAAAAAAATGAACCTCAGGAAGCACTTGAAAATAATTCTGTTGCTGAAATTGATACTGATGATCCACCTGTTTTACCGGAAGTACAAAAGTTGCCTTCTGAGAGTATTGATATTGGGGATATAAATACAGGCCCGATTCGCCCAAAGTTACAGGTATGCTTTCATAAATTAATTTTTAAACATTAAGTTATTACTAGTACATTATTACTTATAAGTCATAAGTAATAATTAATAATGTTATGAGTTATAACTTATAATTAACATATTCAGTAATAACCTAGTTATAATTCATCGCTTAATAATTAATTTTAGACATATCCAAAAATTTTTTTTTGGCAAACAAAACAGAGGATTTTCATCTAAATTGTTTGATGGTTTTCCTTGGCTTGAATACAGTATTCGATGCTGTCTTTTGCTATCCATGTAGAGTTTTTGAAACTGGAAGGTCAGAAGATACTTTTGTTACCAAAGGGTTTAGAAATTGGAAAAAGGTATGTTTTATTTTTTTAATTATTCCAAATAGACTTAGGCTTGTTGATTTTTTTCTTTTATTTACATAAAATGTTAAATTATGTATTAATATTTATAATTAGATAAGTGGATCCATTTCAAAGACTTCCAAATTTAATTCAAAGTCAAAATTAGAAATTCATGCTACAACTAAACAACATTTGATTAATTCAGAAAAATGGGCCTCATATACTCAGAACATAAAATCAGGTTCTGTACACACTCAGACGGCAAGCGCATATCGTGAAAAAGTATTAAAAAATAGAGCTTACATAAAAAATCTGATCGATATAGTTTTGTATTTGGGACGTCAAGGACTAGCATTCCGTGCGCATAACGAAGAAAAAACATCAATTAACCAAGGTATAACATTTTAGATTCAGTCTTCAATATTATGGTTTTAAAATAATTATACTTTTATTTTTAAGATGTATCAGTAACAAAAAAAATTCATTTTGATTTCTATTTTTACATTAATGGAAGTCAAAGTTTTTAATTTAAAATATTCTTATGCCATCCATACTAATTTTGTTTTAAGGTAATTTTAAGGAAGCTTGTGTTTTACTGTCTAAATGTAATGAAGATTTTTCTACCATATTCAACGAAAAAACCAATTATACTAGTTGGTCAATCCAAAATGACCTTATAAACATCTCTGCCCAAATGATAAAAAACACAATTGTCAATGAGCTGATAGAAAGTGGATTTTTTAGTGTCATGTGTGATGAAGCAAGGTAATATCAAAATGAAATACAAATACTGTGAACTATACTGCCATACTGGTTAGGCATATTGTAGGTAATATCAAATAGGTTTTATATTTGAGATTGTTTTATCTTTTTAGATGTTTCAGACAAGAGCAGATGTCAATTTGTGTACGTTATACCAAGAATTTAAAAGTGTATGAACGATTTTTAGGTTTTATTGATGTGTCCGAGAATCAAAACGCAGATGCTTTGGCTACTGCTATGATCAGTTTTTTTGAAATAAATAAAATAAATGTACCTATTGTAGCCCAAGCATATGACGGTGCTAATGTTATGTCGGGTAAATTCAATGGAGTACAACAAAAAATCAAATCAAAATACCCGTATGCTGTATACACTCATTGTATGGCACATCGAATTAATCTAATTGTTCTAGATATGTGCAAATTGGTAAAGGTATGAGGAATATAATATTAATAATACAAATGTATACTCATTAGTTTATTAAGTAATAACTAATAAGAATTTTTTTTTTTTCAGGATACTAGAATAGTATTTAATTGTCTTGAGACATTGTATGTTTATTTTTCACACCCGGGTAATGATGCAAAATTCACCGAGATTCAAGTAAAATTAGGTATCAAAAAAACTTCTCTGACTCGTTTAAGTGATACACGTTGGAATTGTCGTGTAAGAAACTGTGTTGCTGTAAAATTAAACTTTAAAGCTATAGTTACATTGTTAAATGATGAAATCAACTCTTCCACAAATAAAGATGTTGTACAAGCAATGGGTAAGAATAATGATTTTGATTCTTCTTGAGTTATAACTATTGTGAAATATAAAATCTAGATAATAAAACCATAATTTATTATTTTATAGGCATTATGACTATTATTACTAAACCATCATTTATTGTTAATCTCATTATTTTGGAAGAAGTATTACAAATTATAAATATATTGTCTACTCAGCTACAAAAAAAAGATGCTACATTAGGAAGTGCTGTTACTTTAATTGAAGGAGTCATTAAAACCTTTGAGTCCTTACGCACAGAAGTTGAATTTCATAATATATGGGAAAAGATAATCAATTTTACCAAAATCAATAATATAATACCAGATTTCCTAGGTAATAAAATTTAAGTTTGTCCTAAAAGTATTTTATAAATATAAACATTAACATGTATAGGACATAGGTGCATTTAATTAATGATTTTTAAAACAATTGTTACTAACTAAGGACAGGTCAAATATTAGGTGTCTTGTTTTATCATTAAGCATTTGCTATTTAATGTTTTTTGAGCAGTTTAGTTTTTATAGGTAGGTTAATTATTGTTACTGTATTATGTTATAAATACCTAGTTATCTAGCTGGAAATATCTAATATTCTTATGTTTGATCTATATTGTTTATTAAAGGTCCCAATAGTAAAACAAGTAAACGTCAACGCCAATCAACAAGTAATTTAGAAGATTTTCATGTTTTTGCAACTACAAGTTCTGAGCAACAAAATCAAAATGAGTTTAACCAATATACAGAAAGTTATTGGAGGACTCATTATTATCAAATTATAGACACTTTAATAATACATTTTAATAAGAGATTTTCATCAAATAGCTTGGAATTGGCAACATCTATTGATTACTTTCATAAAATGAATTATTATGAGAGTCAATGTTTTATTGAACAGTACAAAGTACAGTTTTTATATTGTATTAATGTTTTTAAATATCAATATGGTGATCATTTTTTATAATTTAATTTTTAGGACTTATTGAATGTGGATGTAAATACCCTTCAATCAGAAATGCTTGTGGTGAAAAACTGTGTGTCTCGCAGAAACCCCAGTTTCACTTTGGAAGATATCAAATTAATCATGGATGCAGAGCTTTATCCTAATTTATATAAACTGTTATCATTATCTTTAACAATTCCAATTAGCTCTGCAACATGTGAAAGATCATTCTCAGCAATGAGAAAGATTAAAAATTGGCTCCGAACATCTATGAATCAAGATAGATTTACAAATTTGTCATTAATTTATATAGAAAGAGATTTATCAAATGAATTGTCCAACGAAAAAATATGAGATACATTTGCAATTTCTAACCGAAGGTTCCAATTATAATAATATACTTAATAAATAAATATATGTTACATTTATTTACCTAAATGTTGTTATTTTTTATACAAATATTTTTAGCTTTATTAATAGATGCATTATAATTTATAATATATTAAATGTGGGAAAGTGGGTGAGAAAAAAATGAAATTGCCATATTGGTATTTGCGGTGGGGGGTGGGTGGCAGAGCCCCCCCCACGAGTCTGTTTTATTTAAATATGTTAAGCCCCTCCAAGTTAAAAACTCAAATTGCGCCTATGATTTTACTACTTTTCCAAATGTATTTTTAACAAAACGTATAACAGGTACTTATTTCGGTTTTATTTAATAGTACCTACTTAATATTAATTTAAAAGTAGAAATATGTCTTTATAGTTAACTTGGCTAAGGACAAGCTTTTAATGTAGGCAAACAGGGTTGGTCCCAACGTGCCCACATTAATCGGAATCCACTGTACATAATAATTAATAATATTATTTAAATTTGTTTTGCTAAACATATTTGTTCTTAACTAATAGAGTCTCAAGAGCAATAAATAAACACTATATAGGTAATTAATAAAAAATTATAATATAGTTAATAACCAGGGTAACAGACAACGCTTGTTTAGTAATTATTAAGTAAAACAAAAAATAACTATTGCCAAATGCGAATGATACTATTGCATTGTCCATTACAAATGGGACAACAATCATTAACTAGCTGGTTTGCACAATCTTCACATAGCACTTTATGACCACATGGTACAGGTGCATGTGTTCTAGTACCATCTCTGCAGACAACACAAATTGTTTCTTCATCTTGTAGATTTACTTGCAGATCATGATTGACTTGGACATAAGGAATATCATCAAGGTTTTCTTCATTGCCATAATTCTCCTGCCATCTTACCAACTCAAAATCTTCCGGAATCCAAAAATCCCTTTCATCCCCTAGTATAGAGTGTAAATACTATATTAGGTACAAGTATCAAAAATACAGGAAATAATTTTTTCAGGTATCTTACAGTCGTTAACATTTTCTGGCTCAAGGTTTCCATTGTCTACATTAATTACATCTACATTTTCTTCATTTTCTTCTATTACATCTAAGTTGAAAACATACATTAATTTATTGAAAATATTGATTTCAATAACATTTAGGTAATGTAAAAAGTTAATAGTTTAAGCATCACATCTATAGTAATTATTGTTAATTAACTACTATATTAATCTCACGGTATTATTACTTATTTAGATCATTTAATTTTACCTCTTTCAATAGGAATTTCTACAATATTATGCACTTCATCATAATTTTGCATTTCATCATAATTTTCTTCATCATCATTATTCTCTTCAACTATTATTTCATCTGAAACATTATAGTATAATATGTGAAATTAGTTTATTGATTGGTAGACAAAGTAAAATCAGATTTTGTAAGCCACTTGTCTTAGATAAATGTTTTTCTAATTAAGTTTTTTAAAAACCAAACTAACAAATTTGCTATTTTTAAATTTTAAATTTGTTATTTTCAGTATTTAAAAATAAATGTCATACTATACGTCATGTTGTGCATGAGTGATTGTGCAATGTGGGGGCATTTTTCTTACATTTTAGATTTTAAAGATGTTTTGTAAATTCAAAAAATTAATTTTATTATTAATGGGTTTTTTTTTTGTGATGAAATTTATAATAATTTTATAAATTTGTGGTGTATCATTAAGATTAATTACCGTTTGCCTGTTATCTAACTATATAAAGCATGAACACGTGTGGCGC
Source organism: Acyrthosiphon pisum (assembly GCF_005508785.2). NCBI lineage: Eukaryota > Metazoa > Arthropoda > Insecta > Hemiptera > Aphididae > Acyrthosiphon > Acyrthosiphon pisum. The sequence continues at coordinate 8,761 of NW_021769915.1, read as the reverse complement.
TCTTTTACCGACTGGGTACGACGTCTCGAACTAGCGTAAGGAAACGGCCAATGAAAAAATTCGGTTCGCGTCTCCCGGGTCTTTGGTTTAAAGTCGGCGTGAACGAGGGCCAATTGAAAAATTCCGTGGGCGGTCTCCCGGGTCTCTTCTTTTATAAATTATATATATAATACACAATAGAAAATATTATCGGAAAAAAAAAGGTATATTTGCCGAGAATTTTGTATTTTTTTATATTTATAAATAGAAAAATAGGAAACCGGGGAAAAAATGGTATATTTACGAAGAGATTTAAAAAATTATACCGTTCGGACCTTATTCGCGTTCCCCGCTAAATTTACAGGCCGCGCGCGGCCGTACTTTGTTCCCGGCGGGCCCGCCGCGGAGGACATAACGTGCAAACCGAGTGCCGCGTCGCGCGTGTTTATCGATAAATTTTTAGAAAAGTAGAGTTTTACCACTTTACGTCGGGTAGGTATTACTATATACAGGCACTGAACACATGCGTCGAAAATTTCGATTTTTTTATCGATATATTTACAGGTTTTTTTTTTGATTCAAAATCTGCGTTATTATTATTAGTTACCTATAATGTTATATTTCACTCCCTCTTGCCTACTCGGTCACGCTTCCTTATATCGGTATTAATATATTTGATTTGGCATAAATGATAAATATACACGATATAGCCACTGCATTGGTCTGTAGGTAGGTAGGTAGGTAGGTATTAATTATATAATAAATATATCAACTTTGAGGTCTTCCTGCGTCCCCGTTCGGACCTTATACGCGTTCCCCGCTAAATTTACTTTGTAAATTTGTATATTTGTTATTTATTACTATTTATTATATTTGTACTATTATATACTATCACACTGCCTTGATGTCTTAGCTCGGGTCGACGATTTTTTTACCGTGTGCGTGAGTTTATATATCGAATACCTACTCGGTCACGCCGTGGGTTGATTATAATATATTGGGATTTATATAACATATTTTGATACGGCATAAATTATTAATATTATTATGGCATAAATGAAACGCACCTAAACCGTTTGACATGGGTCTGATTGTGTGATTAAATATCAAATAGGAAATATATATTTTATACTATGTAATATGTACCTACTACAGGTTTTAGGTGAAATTTATTTAGTGTAGCGTACAGATTCTAAATAATACAATAATAATAATAATAATAATAATACAATAAAACAAAATAAAACTTAAGTCTGGCAATTGAATTTCATAATGATATGACTATATACTATTTGATAAAACTTATATAGATACATAGGTTTAATTATGAATATTGTATGAAATAAGCTATACAATAAATTGGTTTTAATATATTATATAATATGGCATACGTATACGATTATTTATGCGTGTCGGACGGTCAATAATTACGAACGTCTCAACGATACTCGCAATGCTACAGTATGACCATTATTAATTGATACCGGTTGGTCGGCTGAGTTGCGGCGTGCGGGGGACAACTTTAGCGACGTGAAACGCGCTTTTCTTATCCAACGTCATCTTGTGACGAACGCCCATGCAGCACACAACCCGAGCGCATAGAAAAATATATTTTTCGTATAACAAAGCATTATTAGGCTTTTTAGCTTTTGGCGTATTGTGTTCTGCGTTGGGCGCTTTTCAAACCGGTGAGTACAAGTTTAAAATACATAATAATAATTAAAAGTATAACGTTTGTATAGCTCGCGTACCTACTGATTTATTCATGACATTGTACGTAGGTACACGAGCTGGTGTACGAAGCGTTTCCGTGCACACAATATTGTTTATTACCATATACACGCCATTTCCACCTTTGCGCGTTTCGTGTTCAATGTTAGTACGACATTTGTATTTTCGCTTGCCGTATTCATATCCGCGCGGACATAGACTTAAACGCCTACGTGCATAAAAAGCTTTAAACGACGCTTTTTGCAGTTCCAAATAGTAGAAGACCATATTATTGTGAGTGCGGATGTCACCCTACAGTGTGTTACTTTTGTTTAGTTCAATACTGTAGGTATATCGTACACGTAATAATATATTATACCTACAGCGTACGAATAATATTTACCGCATTTCTAAAAATAAACACACAACACCGGATTATTAACTGATAACATGGTTACTGATAATATAATTACATTAGGTGAACACAGAGTTTTACTTATATTATTATAATATATAACATGTTTGGCAATTACCTTTTCAAAATGTTATTACTTATTATATTTATTTCTCTAGGCAAATATAACAATGGTCAAAAACTGTATCATTTGTGGCGACGTCGAAGACGTGGATGGCGTCTCAGTGCATTGGTATTCATATAATATATACGTCCCTATAAAATAATAACATAACATAATACGATGATTGTATTAGTTTCCCGGCGAATGTCGATCGGAAGCGTCAATGGGTGATGTTCGCCGAGAACAATGGTGTCAATGCTCGACAGATATTGGCTCATTCCAAGTTATGTTCAAGGCATTTTGTCGCCGGTCGTGATTACCACGGAGCAGCCATACATCGCCGTCGACTAAATGCTGGAGCAGTGCCGTCAGTAGTGAGTAACAACTAACATAAAACCTTTGATCACTGTTTATTAAACAAAGAGTGTCAGGCTGTACCTACCGCATAAGATTCACTCACTTGATCATTACATTACCATATGTTTCACTTAACCACTCATAACGTGTGAATTAAAATATTCTTGAAAACTAAATGTCTATTTTGTCATATTGTAATTAGAAATTAATACCGTTAGTTTCAAGTTGTAGAATGACTTGAACAGTGTTCAATACTTTCTTTACTTTATTTATACAATTAACTTTGTACTACAGTGTAACATATTTACTACTGATGTGTGTTATTTGTTACATAGTGGTGATAGGTATAGGTGTACTTGGTTTTATCACATTGAAGACTTTAAAAAATAGTGTAACATAAACCTTACATTCAACTTATCATATAATAATTTCATATAAATGCACTTATTGCATATGAGTATCTACACTTACTGTTATAGAGTGCAATTCATTTTTTAAATGTATGCCATTGTTGTTATTGTTACGGTATAACATATGAGCAAATTAAACCTAACCAACACAAGATTATATCAAGTATGTATTTAAATATGTAGTTCAACTCGATGTATTTTAACTTTTATTATGGGTATTGACTACTACTACTACTACTACTACTACTACTACCACTTACTACTGAC
>NW_021769915.1:4290-5420 GCF_005508785.2 Acyrthosiphon pisum | reverse complement strand
ACCTAATTACGCGCACCTGTGGCGTTGGAATCCTGTCCCGTTTCTGCAATAGTTTATACTTCTCGCTGATTATTTTACTAAATTATGGTAGATAATATACTTGAAATTTTGATATACCTCTTATATGTTTTAATAAATTTTAACTATATTTTAGTACCTGCGGTATTCGAATCCTGTACTGTTTTTGCAATTATAAAAATCTTTTTATAATTTTCAGATTTAAAGGTAGGTTTTAATCTACTTTAATTTTGGTGTACGTTTTATAAGTTTCAAAACATTTCGGGATTAACTGCATTCCACCAGATTAATAATTTATTTATAATATATTTAATAATATAATAGTTTTACGGAATAATGTATTTTAATAATTAAGTAAGTATTTAATGTGTACAAGGATAACAATATTTTACCTCGGTCAGTTCTGGCCACACTGTTTTTCTTATCACCGTGTGGAATGGAATCGGTCCCGTCCCGTCCCGGGTTTTAGTATTACCCGTAAACACAAAAAATGAAAATAACAATCATCATTTAAAATATCTTTTAAGACGACAGGTCCTGTATATAATAAGAATAACCTATATTCAGTTGCTTTAAACCTGCAAATTTCATTTAACCCTCTGCATTTTCTTGAAAAATCACTAGGTATAAACGTGTTCAATAACAATAAATTATTTGAAATACAGTTAACACTTCGATTTGGAATACGAACATTGACAGGAGCATGTTTTAATACACCAAACCAGAGTAATAACATTTTTTTCAAAACCCCCAAACATACCAAATGCATGTAGTCAAGAGTGAAATCTTCAACTATATTTATACCTGGTATTTCAGTAACTATAGAAATAGTAGATGTGATATGGTGATCTTCATCTACACGATTTAAGAAATCTAAATGAGTTCTTTTAGAAAAGTCAGTTTCTAAAAAACACGTTGTATTGTTTATACGTTATCCTTCAATTTTACATCTTATACAAGATGAATATCCAGCATGCCCTTTTACAGATAAAATAAAACTCTTAGCCGGAAAGTCACAACAAAAAGCATCAACTATCATAATTTTTTTACCAAACTTCGTTTGCATGCCATTTTTATACAAATCTTTTAGTTCACAAACCAAATATTTTAAA
>NW_021769915.1:2824-4190 GCF_005508785.2 Acyrthosiphon pisum | reverse complement strand
AACTGCTCCTGAAGCATCACACACGAAAAAACCAAAATAAATATGGATATGAATTATTTATTATGTAAAATATAAAATAACCAATAGATCGCGCGAGGATTATAAATTTTTTTCGGGAGAACATAGTCCGGTGCTATAAGATTAATTATTTTCCGGATTTCTACGGTCCGGGACTATACAGTCTTTGTATTTATTCTTTCCGGGAGAATACGGTCCGGGAGTATATATTCTGGATTTCTACGGTCCGTGACAATACGGTTCGATTATTTTTGAATTCCAGAATTATACGGTCCGGCATATTACGGGTTGTGTGATTATTTTTTCCGGATTTCTACGGTCCGGGACTATACAGTCTACGTATTTATTCTTTCCGAGAGAATACGGTCCGTGAGTATACATTCCGGATTTCTACGGTCCGTTACAATACGGTCCGCAAATTTACATTCCGGAATTCTACAGTCCGTGAGAATACTTTCCGGGATTATACATGCGTCCAAATATAACATCATTTAATAGCTTACGAGTAGATAACTGCGAATGGACATATTATCAAACTTTTAAATAACAACATTATATGTGTTCTCTTGTTGGTTTCTTACGATATTTTAATTTTTCAATGAATTATGAATAACGATTGTGTAAAAAATTAATAATTGAAAATACTCATTATTTACATGAAAATAAATATAGGTATCGTAAATAACCTTAGATAATACGGGTAATGTTGATACCTAAAAGTTTGATGATAGGTCGATTAAATAAAATATCATAACTAACAGCACACTATTGAAACTGTCGAACGGTACCTATATGAGAAAACACATGCCGGTGTGCCGTCCTATTAATAAAATAAATATTTCTTACCTTTATAAAATTGGTGCAAAAATCAATTGTTGTGTTTATAGATAAAAAGAGAGTTAAAAAATAACAAACATACAAAAAATGGAAATAATTTAAAACAGTATAAGTTCAAAGTCTTGAAAATATTATAACTGTCAACTATAACTTATATGAACTGAGTTTTGACTAAACACATTTTGTATTTCGTGATGAGTTTTTATAAAGAAATCTTACCCAGTTATCAACAATAAATTATTATTTGGTGACTGTTACTAAACCTTTAAAATCAATTTTTAAAATAATATTAATAGGTAATAATAAAAATAAATGTCAATCCCTTGTTAGCAAATAATTGACTAAAAATATTATCATTACAAAATGCTATGAGGGCCACATTAAGATATTTTACGAGATTCATTCTATAATAGATCAATAAAATAATTAAACTAAATACATTTAAATAAGTAAATCTATAAGATAAACTAAATGCAATACAATATAATCACTATTGTAATAAATTATTAAA
>NW_021769915.1:0-994 GCF_005508785.2 Acyrthosiphon pisum | reverse complement strand
CATCTGCAACATTAATCCTGAAGACATTGAATTTGAAGTTTAAATAGATATATTTTGGTATATATAATAAATTTGGACATTTGATTGTAGGTGGAAGATAATGAATCACAGTAGTGAATTTACAGAGTTGTGTGATTTTGTTTTGGCTGTACTTAGCATGCCACATGCAAATGCTGATTGTGAGAGGATATTTTCTTCAATAAATGGTCTTAAGACAAAAATTAGGTCCAAGTTAATTACACATACAGTAAGTGGAGTCTTACATACAAAACAGTGTATTACAAGTGGTCGTGAGAGTAATCAGAATTGCACCAACTTCGAACCAACTTCCGATATGTTGAGCCGAATGACTTCTAAGTCATTGTACATAAAAACAAATGAAGAAAAAGAAACAGAAACCAGCGACGATACTACACAAGAAACAATAGAATTAGTTATTTGTTAATAAATCATTACGAGTAAAATATAATACAAAGTGTATTTTCTACTACCAAATAAGGAAAGAAAATGTTTTTCTGTGTTTATTGTATGTTAAATTCTATATACTTATCTATGGTTAAATGTAAATTATAAATGAAGGTAAACAACATGAATAAAGTATTGATGTGATAATAATTATTGATTAGAAAAGCGAGCGATTTTTTTAGTGATACGAGAAATCCATTGAAAATACGAGAATTTGATAACCTCAGTACGAGAATACCTGTTTGAGAATCTGGCAACCCTGCGCGAAACACGCCTGTGTTATTAAACGTCATCTTGTGACGAACGCCCATGCGACACACAACCCAAGCGCACAGAAAAACTTATTTTTTCATAATATATTTATAATATATTATTTAGCTTTCTTAGCTTTTCTTGGAGTATTGTGTTCTGCGTTGGGCGCTTTTCAAAACCGGTGAGTACAATTTTGAAATACATAATAATAATTAATAGTAAGTATAGCGTTTCTATAGCCCACGTACCTACTACATGCGTTTCCGTATACACGATA
>NW_021769914.1:898-3404 GCF_005508785.2 Acyrthosiphon pisum | reverse complement strand
CCCTTAACAAATTCTAACAACACTCTAGCCACAACCGACAGTGAAAAAGCAAATTTATTCGGAAATCACCTATCAGAAATTTTCCAACCCCACTCAGATACAAATTACAATATAACAACACACATAGAAAATGTCCAAACTTTTCTTAACAGCCCTCTACCTATGTCACTACCAGCTAAACCAATCACACCACAAGAAACAAAAAAGGCGGGTAAGTCGTGGATGTCGGCTCTGCTGTACAGTAGGTTACAAGTGGGTTACTGTAATGGATGGAATTAAATTTGAATCCAATGATATTATATCATTGTATACGAAAAACGATTCTGAACGGAGATGATTTGTCAGTCTAGGATATATTATTTTTAAAGAAAAACTTATGGAGAACCTTGTACCAAATTTTAAAAACTTAGTTATAAAAGAAAAAATTTTTACGATTTTTCAACCACTAAATTACTTGCAAATTTTCGCAATTTTGACATATTTCGTATAAATTTGAACTTTAAATGCTTATAAATAAAAATTGTGACAATGTATTCCTTTTATTTTGCAACTGCTATTGTAAAAATATGTTAGGAGCCTTGTATTAAATTTCCAAATCTTAGAATTAAAAAGAAAAACTTTTATGAATTTCTGTCTAAGATAATTTGAACATTGCCGTAATTTTTACGTATTTAGTCAAAATTTGAACTTTAAATGCTTATAAAAAAAAATCGTGACTATATATTTCTTTTATTTTTCAATTGCTATTGTAAAAATATATTATGAGCCTTGTATTAAATTTTGAAATCTTAGATATAAAAGGAAAATTTTTTATGAATTTCTAGCATAAAATAATTTACGAATTTTCGTGATTTTTACATAATATGTTGTCAAAATTTGAACTTTAAATGCTTATAAATAAAAATTGTGACAATGTATTCCTTTTATTTTGCAACTGCTATTGTAAAAATATGTTAGGAGCCTTGTATTAGCTTTCCAAATCTTAGAATTAAAAAGAAAAACTTTTATGAATTTCTGTTTAAGATTATTTGAACATTGCCGTAATTTTTACGTATTTAGTCAAATTTGACTTTAAATGCTTATAAAAAAAAATTGTGCCGTATGTATTTTTATAATTTTTGAATGGGAGTTAGAACAACATATGTGGACCCTTCTATTAAATTTTCAAGTATTTTGTCCCAGCTAATTTTTTTTTATCAACATTTATAAAAAAAAAATCAAAAAAAATCGATTATTTCAATTGCCTATAAATAAATTAAAAATTAATGAAATATTTTGAAAATAAAACTATATAAAGAAAATGTCAATTTAAACAACTGGTAAAATTTTCAAGTGTCTACGACTCATACTTTTTGAATAATAACAAATATCAAAAATCGTTTGAGGCTAAACCGTTATTTAGTGCGGTTTTGTAAAAATTTAAATTTCAAACACTCCTAAAAATTGGTTTTGCGTAAAAATTCGCGTTTTTCCGTTATTTTTTTAAGGTTTTTCCTGCCGCTTTTGAAAAGTATTGGGAAATTTTCACTTTTGACCCCCCAAAGTACCAACTAGATTCACTTTCCTTTCAGAAAAGGTACAACTTTTGAAAATCGAAGCATTTTTACTGCTCCAAAAGTTGTCGTCAGACACAAAAAAAAAAAAAAAAAAAAGGCGGGTAAGTCGTGGATGTCGCTCTGCTGTACAGTAGGTTACAAGTGGGTTACTGTAATGGATGGAATTAAATTTGAATCCAATGATATTATATCATTGTATACGAAAAACGATTCTGAACGGAGATGATTTGTCAGTCTAGGATATATTATTTTTAAAGAAAAACTTATGGAGAACCTTGTACCAAATTTTAAAAACTTAGTTATAAAAGAAAAAATTTTTACGATTTTTCAACCACTAAATTACTTGCAAATTTTCGCAATTTTGACATATTTCGTATAAATTTGAACTTTAAATGCTTATAAATAAAAATTGTGACAATGTATTCCTTTTATTTTGCAACTGCTATTGTAAAAATATGTTAGGAGCCTTGTATTAAATTTCCAAATCTTAGAATTAAAAAGAAAAACTTTTAGGAATTTCTGTTTAAGATTATTTGAACATTGCCGTAATTTTTACGTATTTAGTCAAAATTTGAACTTTAAATGCTTATAAAAAAAAATTGTGCCTATGTATTTTTATAATTTTTGAATGGGAGTTAGAACAACATATGTGGACCCTTCTATTAAATTTTCAAGTATTTTGTCCCAGCTAATTTTTTTTTATCAACATTTATAAAAAAAAAATCAAAAAAAATCGATTATTTCAATTGCCTATAAATAAATTAAAAATTAGTGAAATATTTTGAAAATAAAACTATATAAAGAAAATGTCAATTTAAACAACTGGTAAAATTTTCAAGTGTCTACGACTCATACTTTTTGAATTATAACAAATATCAAAAATCGTTTGAGGCTAAACCGTTATTTAATGCGGTTTTGTAAAAATTTAAATTTCAAACACTCCTAAAAAT